>NC_088715.1:38770366-39070366 GCF_963576615.1 Watersipora subatra
CACCTGGGGTTTGGAAGGGGCGGTGTAAGCCACCAACGGAGTTCGGGGCGGCATCCTGAAGTTCTGGACCTTTTAAGCATCACCAAACCCCAAAGTATGCATAAATGCAATCAATTGTAAGCATCAAAATCTACATAAACATATTTTAATGGCTCTTGATAGGCAAAACTTTTTCTTTATTCAATGAATGATATAAAACTCATGACGCTGTAGATTTCTATAAGGAACATGGATAGAACAAGAGCTATTACTTTTTATTGCAATAGATCTTGTTCTGCCAATGTGTCCATGGCAGAAATTTTTCACCATTGATTTTGTATCTATTTCAACAGCCTGCCTGATAGTGATCCTGATCGATGTTTTGATTGCATAAATCAGGAAAAGATCACTCACTCATTAGTGGCAAGCAAAACTAATACCTACTAGATTAGTGAGCCTCTCCACTTCATCTCTAGTTGCTCAAGAGCGCTAATGAGCAGGTGGAAAGTCCATGTGAATGAGCTCAGACTGCATTTCTTAGTACTCAGCTGCTGAAAATCACTAAAAAGTTGGGGAGGCACAGCTGTCCAGCCGCCCCAGAGAATACTGGCCTAGTAATAACTGTAACATGTGAAATGAATATAACTTTACTCTGTGTCATAGATAATAGTAACTAGTAGTAACTGTAACATATGGCATGTATATGACCTGTTTATTCTGTGCCATGATAATATTGCAGCCTACACATAGTCAATGTTCGTAATCTTGGTCTGCCAAAGCTTAATGTCAGCAACCTAAAGTCAACTACCAAAATTACTATCCAAAATATTTGCTTACCAAAAATCGAGTACTTCAGGGAAACATTTGGATTACATATATCTGGTAACTGCCCTGGTATGTTGATATGACTTGATATATATACATGTATATATATATATATATTGAAATGTATATATAAATATATACAAAAATAAATATATATATGTATATATATATATATAAATATATATATATATATACATATATACATATATATATATATAAATATACAGTAGATGCAGTATGAACAGTCTCTTGCATGAAAGTGCTCAATATTAAAATAGAGCGATGTAAAATTGGGTAAAAATGAAAGTTAAAGTTAAGTTTAAAACAACTTTATTACTAATAGTTTCATATTGCCATGCAATAATCATCAGATAAAATTGTTAGCACTGAAAACGACTTATATATAGATGGAAATAAAAGCGTAGGTCTTAAAATACCTAAATACACCACTGATACGTAGGATTAAAATTAGCAAGCAACACGATTTAAAGCCTCAACAATGCAGAAGTTTAAAAGTTAAGTCTTAAAATTGCTTAAAAGGAATTTGCCAGCATGTCTACATGTTGAAACTAGTTCGCAGCGTTTGTTTAAGGTAGCAAAGTTGGGATTGTATATAATATAAAATTTCTCATACAGACATAGGTTGCATCTGCCTGTGGTCTTGTTGTATGATGTAGCTCTTTTGACTATGCTCCACTTGATGTTATATTCTATGCCTTGGTCTTTTAAGGTCCATATGCGCTTACTGAGCTCGGTGCTAGATCTTTTCTCTACATTTCTAAAGGTTGTCATATGATTGTAATAGCGTTGTTTGAATGTGGTGTCAGTCAATCCTATGTAATACATAGGATTGACTGACACCACATTCAAACAACGCTATTACAATCATATGACAACCT
Organism: Watersipora subatra; assembly: GCF_963576615.1. Lineage (NCBI taxonomy): Eukaryota > Metazoa > Bryozoa > Gymnolaemata > Cheilostomatida > Watersiporidae > Watersipora > Watersipora subatra. The sequence continues at coordinate 38,772,070 of NC_088715.1, forward strand.
TTAGAAATGTAGAGAAAAGATCTAGCACCGAGCTCAGTAAGCGCATATGGACCTTAAAAGACCAAGGCATAGAATATAACATCAAGTGGAGCATAGTCAAAAGAGCTACATCATACAACAAGACCATAGGCAGATGCAACCTATGTCTGTATGAGAAATTTTATATTATATACAATCCCAACTTTGCTACCTTAAACAAACGCTGCGAACTAGTTTCAACATGTAGACATGCTGGCAAATTCCTTTTAAGCAATTTTAAGACTTAAATTTTAAACTTCTGCATTGTTGAGGCTTTAAATCGTGTTGCTTGCTAATTTTAATCCTACGTATCAGTGGTGTATTTAGGTATTTTAAGACCTACGCTTTTATTTCCATCTATATATAAGTCGTTTTCAGTGCTAACAATTTTATCTGATGATTATTGCATGGCAATATGAAACTATTAGTAATAAAGTTGTTTTAAACTTAACTTTAACTTTCATTTTTACTCAATTTTATATATAAATATATATATATATATGTATATATATATATGTATATACAGTATATATATATATTGAAATGTATATATGTATATATATATATATTGAAATGTATATATATATATTGAAATGTATATATATATACAAAAAGAAATATATATATACATGTATACAGTAGATGCAGTATGTATATATATATATATACATGTATATATATATAACTGCCCTGGAATGTAGATGTGACCTTCATTAATCTTTCTAATTTTGGTAAAACTCATGAGTCTCACAAAGTGACTCATGCTGGTCATAAGTCACTTACAAAGTGTTACCCACAAAGAGTGACTCAAAAAGCAATTTAAATATTTTATATTTAAATTAAATATATCCAAAATCCGTTTTGCCTTAAATTTTCCTTAAGTGGCGTTTGTTGATACTAAGTTGGTAAAATAATCAACTGCCGCTTTTAGCACTTTAGATGAACCCATGCATACACTCAAATGCATGCATGTACATATACTGTATATACATGTATATACATATATATATATATATATATATGTATATATATATATAAAATTGTCTGCTCACCCCGGTTAATCCGTATGGGTGGTAATTTCTGCTCTAACTCGGGTCGCCTACCAGAGACCTGGGAGTTTGAGCATTCGCCTCAAGATCTTAGCTGTTCCTAATAGCACACTTTTCTGCAACTCACTTGAGTTTATTGCTGTCGGTATTTGGGCAAGCCACATTTTATGCGCCGGTGTTATTGCGCCCAGTGCCTCAATGACTACTGTAATTACAGTTGTTCTTACATTCTAGCATATTTCAATCTCTTCTCCAAACGGGAGATATTTCTGTACCTTTTCTTTTTCTTTGCTGGTTATATTGTAGTCAATGGGTACTGCTATATCTATTATGGTAGCCCTTTTGCTCTCTTTGTCTACCCCCACTATATTTGGTTGGTTTGCTAGGACATGCTTGTCAGTCCAGAAGTAGGAGTCCCAGAGGATCTTAGCGCGGTCATTTTCATTGACCTTACCAGGAGCTTCCCACCGGTGTTGTGGTTTATTAAAGCCATACTCATATCATAGACTTCCATACACAACACCTGCGACATGATTATGCCGCTCAGTGTATGCGCTTCCTGCTAGCTGCTTGCATCCACTGATGATGTGCTGGATAGTCTCAGGTGCATCTTTGCACAGTCTGCATCTAGGATCGTCTCTAGTGTGATATGTTTTTGTTTAGAGTTGCCTTGTTGGGAGCACTTGCTCCTGAGCTGCCATGATTAGCAACTCTGTGTTGGTCGTTAGGTTTCCTTTGTTCAGCCACATATATGTCTGGTGAAAATCGCCAACCTTAGATATTTGTCAGTGGTAGGCACCATGAAGAGGTTTCGTGTGCCAGTCAATTTCCTCATCATTAGGGCAAAGCTCCATTGTAAGAGCAGCTGATTGAAATTCAGCTAACAACTTATCTGAAGTGACCCTGGAGGCTGCATAGGCTTTGATGCTTTGTTCTTCTTCCTTCATTGTCTGCTGTACACTTTTGAGTCCCCTACCGCCATCTTTCCTATCGAGATACAATCTAGTAGTATCAGAGTTTGGGTGGAGTGCTCCATGCATGGTCAGCAGTTTACGAGTTGCCATATCTGTTTCCTTGATGGCTTCCTCTGTCCACTTTATTATGTCTGCTGGATATCTGATTACTGGCAGTGCATAGATATTCATTGTCATGACTTGGTTTTTGGCATTGAGCTGGCTCCGTAGGACCTGCCGAAGGCGTTTTTTTTATTCGGTAATAGCTTTGTGACGTACCTCGGCTTCGTGATTGATGTTGCTTTGCATAATCCCCAAGTACTTGTACCCTTCTTCTATATCTTTGATGGTACCATTTGGCATTCTTAGGCCATCTGTGAGCATAGAATGGCCTTTCTTAAGAATTAGCCTTCCACATTTCTCAATACTGAAGGTCATTCCGATGTCCTTGCTGTATACCTGAGGGAAGTAAATTAGCGAATCAATGTCTCTTTCTTTGTTAGCGTACAGCTTGATGTCATTCATGTAGAAGGAGTGGTTTATTTTGGTGCCACTCTTAAACTGGTACCTATATTGAGTCTGATCCAGCATATTGCTTAGATGGTTTAGGCATATGCAGAAGAGCAGCGGTGATAAGGAGTCACCTTGATAGATGCCTCGCTTAATTTGTACACTCGACAGCTTTTTGCCATTAGCCTCCAGTTCCGTTTTCCATTTGGTCATTGACATCATGATTAATGCTACAAAAGCAGTGTGGACATTGTACATACTGAGGCACTCAAGTATCCAACTATGGGAAATTGAGTTATAGGCCTTTTTGTAGTCAGTCCAAGCCATGGCAAGATTGGTATGCCTTCTCTTGCTGTCTTGACAGACTGTCTGATCTACCAGTAACTGATCTTTGGCTCCTCGGGTGTTGCGCCCAATTCCTTTTTGAGCACTGGTCATATAGTGACTCATGCGCTCTTCCAATTTGTTTGCAACTAGTCCTGAGAGCAGTTTCCAGGTGGTGGGCAAGCAGGTTATTGGTCGATAGTTTTTGAGAATTGACCCCTGCTTTGGATCTTTTATCAGAAGTACAGTTCGTCCTTTGGTCAGCCATTCTGGATGGTCACCTTGTTCTATTAGGCATTCCATCTGCTTAGCCATTCTAGTGTGAAGTGATGTCAATTTCTTCAACCAGAAAGCTTGAATCATGTCATGGCCAGGTGCTGCCCAGTTCTTCATACGCTGCACTCTGCACTTGATGTCCACATTGCTGATGGTGAGTCGTTGCTGAGCCACAGTGTGTTGGTGGCTCTCTTTAAGCCTCTTCAGCCAATTTGCGGTGGTTTTATGAGTAGTTTCTTTTTCTCAGATGTCCTTCCAGAACTTTGAAGTGCTGTATCAGGGAGGATCAGACATTGGCCTCCGCAGTTCACCTTTGAACTGAGAATACACTCTAGATGGATTCTTGATTAACAATTTGTTCACTCTCTTGTTATCCCACTCTTTGGTGTACCGCTTGAGTCGTGCCGAGAGTGCTACTAGCTGCTGTTTGGCAGATTCTAGAGCTTCTATTGTGGCTTCCTTTTTTGGATGCTCCAAACTGTAGTTAAGTCTCTCACTGAGCCTACTAACTTTCTTTCGCAAGACTTTGATCTTATTTTGTAGCCTCAGTTGCGAAGATGGAATAGCTTGAAGCCTTGTTCGCAGTGGCTTAATACCCACCTCCTCCAAGATGACGGTTGCTGGTCTGTAGATTAAAGCATTAGTCTCACAGATCGATCCAGTTGAAATTGACTCCAGTGCCAAGTTAATGTCTTCTAACAGCTTCTTAGGTATGGCCTTGCTAACTCTCCATAATGGTACCCTGCTCCCATAATCATTAACAGCTGGTATCTTGCTGATGATATTTTCCACCAGCTCTTTCACACTTGGGTCAAGGTCAAAGTACATGTCTTCTTCAACTTGTGAGTCAACACAAGATTGTGTATGTGTGACAGTGTGTGTTTTTATGCACTTCTGGTTGGTCACGGTTACTTGGGTGAACTGTTCCCTAATTTCATCTACCTCATGTTCCAATATGAGGTGCTGCTTAATTATGTTACTCCTCTGAGCTACAAGTTGCTTAACGGTTAGTGGCAATTCAGGGTGCATGATTATTCACAATTGACGCATCCTTCCCATTTAGTCCTACTATTGAGGTTCACTCATAAAGTAGCACTGCATGAGGTCTGTGTTATCAGTTCAAGTCCATTTCATCCGTTTTGAACCAATAGCTCATTTTTCACTGCCTTGTCCTGGTTGAGCTACAAGCAGCGCGGACCTTGTTTGACCGGGCGGCGTTCGAGCCAGCATGGCTTTGGTTATTGCACTCATCATAGAGGTTGTAGATGTTATGCAAGCAAAGGTATTGTCTCAGAACCGTCATAAGGGTGCAGTTGTTGGGGTTTGAACCTAGGACCTAATGATCACTGTCCCGATACCTTGCCAACTGCGCTATCTGTCTTATATATATATAAAAAAATTGTTTCCTCACCCAGGATACTCCGTATGGGTGGTAAATTCTGCTGTAACTCGGGTCTCCTACCAGAGACCTGGGAGTTTGAGCACTCGCCTCAAGATCTTAGCTGTTCCCAATAGCGCACTTTTCTGCAACTCACCTGAGTTGATTGTTGTTGGTATTTGGGCAAGCCACATTTTATGCGTTGATGTTATTGCGCCCAGTGCCCCAATGACTACTGGGATTACAGTTGTTCTTACATTCCAGCATTTTTCAATCTCTTCTCCAAGAGGGAGATATTTCTCTACCTTTTCTTTTTCTTTGCTTGCTATATTGTAGTCATTGGGTACTGCTATATCTATTATAGTAGCCCTTTTGTTTTCCTTGTCTACCACCACTATATCTGGTTGGTTTGCTAGGACATGCTTGCCAGTTCGGATGTAGAAGTCCTAGAGGATCTTAGCGCGGTCATTTTCATTGACCTTACCAGGAGCTTCCTACCAGTGTTGTGGTTTATTAAGGCCATACTCATCACATAGACTTCTATACACAACACCTGCGACATGATTATGCCGCTCAGTGTATGCGTTTCCTGCTAGCCGCTTGCATCTACTGATGATGTGTTGGATGGTCTCAGGTGCATCTTTGCACAGTCTGCATCTAGGATCGTCTCTAGTGTGATAGATTTTTGTTTGGAGTTGCCTTGTTGGGAGCACTTGCTCCTGGGCTGCCATGATTAGCGACTCTGTATTGGCTATTAGGTTTCCTTTGTTCAGCCACATATATGTCTGGTGAAGATCGCCAACCTTAGATATTTGTTGGTGGTAAGCACCTTGAAGAGGTTTCGTGTGCCAGTCACTTTCCTCATCATCAGGGCGTAGGTCCGTTGTAAGAGCAGCTGATTGAACTTCAGCTAGCAACTTATCTGAAATGTCCATGGAAGCTGCATATGCTTTGATGCTTTGCTCCTCTTCTTTCACTGTCTGCTGTACACTTTTGAGTCCCCTACCGCCATCTTTCCTATCAAGATACAATCTAGTAGTATCAGATTTTGGATGGAGTGCTCCATGCATGGTCAGCAGTTTACGAGTTGCTATATCTGTTTCTTTGATGGCTTCCTCAGTCCACTTTATTATGCCTGCTGGATATCTGATTACTGGCAGTGCGTAGGTATTTATTGCCATGACTTGGTTCTTGGCATTGAGCTGGCTCCGCAAGACCTGCCGAAGGCGTTTCTTGTATTCGGTAATGGCTTTGTGACATACCTCGGCTTCGTGGTTGATGTTGCTTTGCATAATCCCCAAGTACTTGTACCCTTCTTCTATATCTTTGATGGTACCATTTGGCATTCTTAGGCCATCTGTGAGCATAGAATGGCCTTTCTTAAGAATTAGCTTTCCACATTTCTCAATACCGAAGGTCATTCCGATGTCCTTGCCGTATACCTGAGTAAGGTGTATTAGCGAATCAATGTCCCTTTCTTTGTTAGCGTACAGCTTGATGTCATCTATGAAGAAGTGGTGGTTTATCTTGGTGCCACTCTTAAACTGGTACCCATATTGAGTCTCCTCCAGCATATTGCTTAGAGGGTTTAGGCATATGCAGAAGAGCAGCGGTGATAAGGAGTCACCTTGATAGATGCCTCGCTTAATTTTTACACTCGCCAGCTTTTTGCCATTAGCCTCCAGTTCCGTCTTCCATTTGGTCATTGACATCTTGATGAATGCCACAAGAGCAGGATGAACATTGTACATACTGAGGCACTCAAGTATCCAACTATGGGGAATTGAGTCATAGGCCTTTTTGTAGTCGATCCAAGCCATGGCAAGATTGGTTTGCCTTTTCCTGCTGTCTTGACAGACCGTCCGATCCACCAGTAACTGATGTTTGGCTCCTCGGGTGTTGCACCCAATTCTTTTCTGAGCACTGGTCATATAGTGACTCATGTGCTCTTCCAGTTTGTCTGCAACTATTCCTGAGAGCAGTTTCCAAGTGGTGGGCAAGCACGTTATTGGTCGATAGTTTTTGGGAATCGGCCCTTGCTTTGGATCTTTTATCAGAAGTACAGTTCGTCCTTTGGTCAGCCATTCTGGATGGTCACCTTGTTATATTAGGCATTCCATCTGCTTAGCCATTCTAGTGGGAAGTGATGTCAATCTCTTCAACCAGAAGGCTTGAATCATGTCATGGCCAGGTGCTGCCCAGTTCTTCATACGCTGCACTCTGCACTTGATGTCCTCTTTGCTGATGTCCTCTTTTTTGATATATATATATATATACATATATATATATATATATATATATATATATATATATATATATATAAGGCGTAATACTCTCAGTCATTATCATATACCATATAGAGTAAGCACACGCCAACTATTTTAGCATTGCATCCACGTGTTACGATGACCATGCTATAAAACCTTTTGGGCCTAAGTACATGTATATGCAACACAAATGCTTTTTTGTCTTTTTTTTTTAAATGTTAATTTCTTACGCCACACAATATGAACAATAATTTGTTTATCTCGAAATTAATGTTTGGCGATTTGTGTACTGATTATATATGCTATTGAGATATATACATTGTTTGCCATGGCGTGTTCAGCCGTTATGTTAAAAACAATTTGTAAACGAATAAATGATAAAATTTTAGTTGAAAGTTCGAAGTTTACTAAAATATAAAGAAAAACTATGTGCATATAATTACTAGCTGTACTACCAGGCGTTGCCCGGTTAATAAAATAGTCTTTGAACAGTCTTTGTTCTTTATATTTAACATAATTATAGCAAATTTTGCCATTCTAACTTTCAAACTACATATCATGAGAAAAGAATTTTGTGTAGTTGAAATACATGTAAAATAAGAGAAAAATAAAAACAACTGTAAAGGTTTTAAAACTTTGTCAGACAACTGTAACGTTTAAACTTCATATGATGAGGAAATGATTTTGTGCAGGTAAGGTTATTTTATTTAGAGGCATTAGACAATATGTAACTTTTAATGATACATGTATATAACAGATTAATAAAAAATATGACAGAATATGGTAGTATTTTGTAGTTGAAATTTTATTAGTACAATGTCTGCCAAAAATTGTTAATTGACAAATTCATATTAATAATAAAGATTGGAAACTAACTAAGTAATAGTTAGTTTCCAGAAGTAGGAAATGTGGTAAATAACAGTGGTAAGAAATTAAAAGATGTTTGAACTTTGAACATGATACTCAAATTATGTTTAAAAAATGCAAGTGGAAATAAAAACGATAATGAAACAAACTTTAAAAACTTTTATTATGAACTTCGAAATTGATAAGAAGTTTATGAATGTAATAATAGAATGTAAATTTTGATATATATTATTCGAAGCTATGATAGGAACTTTTGTGTGACGAGTGTTTAGTGAACGTAGCCTTATTCGTCTGTTGAGGAAAGGAAGTTGTGCTTGTTAATATACTGCTGTATATCGCTTTTAAATTAAACGTTAAATAACAAATTGAAAAATATTCATACAAACAAAGATGTTTTAATTTTAACTAAAAGAACTAACGTAAAAGATTTTGTAAGCGAACAAAGATTTTGTTCGTATTTAATGACTGTGGAATGCAAGATACTAAATCATAATCCAAAAAAAGATAATGCACCTGAGAAAAGTCTTTTGAGCAGTTGGAATAAATTAGTAGTGAGCTGAATGTAAGTGTAAAATAAATAGCAAGTATTTAAACTACGATGTGTAGATGCGGCGTATATGTTTTAGTTATGTGGATGATATAATATAGCATGTATAATTAAAAGAAGAATCACAAAATTTCAAGTTGGAGATAAGTTATTAGCTTTAACGAAAAAAGACAGAGAAGCATCGCGTTGCACATACTTAAGTCCCAAAATATTTCTGAACAGGAGCATCGTAACTCGTAGACACTAGGCTAAAATAATTACATTAAGACATTTTCATTAGAAGACTTAGCTATAGTTCTAGCTCAGTGGTAGAGCATCCGGATAAGAAACTTGTCAATGCAACATTGTTGAAATAGTCGAGAGTTCAAACCCATCAGTATGCGGAATTTTAATGTTAAGATTTCAATAGCTATAGCCAGAATGCAAACAGATATACGACGTAAAATATACTTTGATAAATATATAAATACATATAGAGAAATGTATGTGATTATGTGTTTTTATGATTATTAATTACAGGAAGTGGCTGTCATAATGAGTGTGCGAAAGGGTGTACCGGCTCTTCATCTGCTTATTGCACAGAATGCAAGCATGTAAAGAGCAAAGGACATTGTACACAATCTTGTGCAGTCGATGAATCACCTCAACCTAACACCAAACAAATCTGTGAACCCTGTCATGAGTTTTGTTCAAAGTGTTTTGGCACAGTAAGAGAAACACGTATTACCATTGAATCACACTTTTGAGGAAAGATATTCGCACAACTAGCTCCAGCTATAAAACAGTTACCAAAACACAGACGGCGCTGTTTATGTTAACGGAGTTTTTGTCTTACATAAAAATTAGTGCCTTCGCTTACCGTAGACTGCAAATCTAGCAAATAGCAAGCCATATCAAAGCACTCAGTTTATTAAAACTATGTACTGGTAATTACATCAATTTAATTTATCAGTGCAAAATAACATATGTAAAAGATTGCGTGTGAGTACTCTAGAGAATTATTAGAAAAAATAAAAATACTGTTTGGTAAAAATGGCATCTGCTGTTTCACAAGATAGCCTTTGTAAACTTTTTAAAGTTATCATATGTTTTCCTAACCACTGAAAAAGCTGTTTTAAAGTTTGTTAAAACTATTATTTTTAAATACCAGGGGAACAAAGTATCTAGCTTTATACAGTCCAAATGATGACATCAGTATTTAGCTTTATATAGTTCTAACACCAGTATTTAGCTTTGAATTATTTATTGGTCTACATGTTTACATGTATGTGATCTTCATTTCAATAATTATACATAATTCTATCAATTGTTAAATTTATGTTATTAAAAGCCCAAACCTCTTTTTTAAATTTAGGATAATCTCATCTTGTAGCTTCCCAGTTTTTTTACAAGGACGAAAGTATTTGATAATTTTGGAGAGTTCATAATTACAATCACTTCACAGTTTTATGGCTTATGTTTTGCAAAAAACTTCATAAAAAAACTCTTTGCATACTCCATAGCATAATCAGTTGAATACTCAACTAATATAATATAATATATAATACTCTGGGTATGCAAAAAATATTCCCAAATTTAAGAAGAACATGGATAATATACATATATTTCATCTACAAAGTTGAGATGACCTTCTTTAATTTGTTGTCACAAATAATGTAGGCGCCATGATTTTAATAGTGAAAACAAAGCAAGTTGTTTTTTTAATTATATATAGATTTAGCGAGTGATCCGCAAGTTCTTACATGTAGGTATGTGTTACTCTTTTCCTTTACCTAAGTTCTTATGCATTTTGAATTGGTAACTGTCAGCACAGAGGTTATATGGTGTAACAGGGGTTATACGGGGTCACAGGAGTTATATAGGGTCATAGGGGTTATGTGGGGTCACAGGAGTTATATAGGGTCACAGGGGTTTTAAGTTGCCTGTGTTTGCAGGCGTAGACGTTATATGGCTAATTTTAGGCGTTTGATGAATGTGAATCTTGTCAAGAAAATCGCCTCAGAAAGTATTGCGTTGGCTCATGTCCAATACACACATTCCTCATCAAAGAAGCAAAGGCATGCGTCACCTGTAGTCCACAAGGCTGCAACATTAGGTAAATTTTGATTAAAATAAGCTGCAGCAATTTCGATTGCTTTTTATTGTTTAAAATTAACTTGAAAAAATTTAAATTTCAAAAACAATTCATTCTATGTGGAGCTGTTTTAATCTATTCCTTGTTTCATAATAATTAAAATGTATTAATTTGGTTTTTTTTAACTTTGACTTTTCTTTTTGCTTGTAAAGTATTTTTTCTCAAGACAGAATTAACACAAGTTCAATATGTAATCAACACACGAGTTGTCACTGAACTCTTGGCAGTACTTCCAGTAGAAAAGGATGACAACACATGTATAATATATAATGTAATATAATGCTAGCACTTTAGCCGCTTTTTACGCAAGATAATTGTTAGCAATAATAGCTTCATTAATCTATCAAAAGGTTCACATCTATCTATCAAAGGTTCCTTACAAATCAAAGGTCAGCTTGCGGTCAGCTTGAGAACTTGTGTCGCAACCAAGTCAAGAGGTTTGTAATTTTTTTTTTTGAGGTTTATGGACTGAGATACTTTGGTTTAAATTTTTATAAGTTTGCTCCCCTCGGCTATAAAAATATTTATTTATTGGTAATATTCATTAATATTACTAATAAATGAAGTAGTTTATTACCAAGTAATTCATATTTATTGGTAATAAAATACTTGCGTGAACAGCAAAGACTATAGCATATAGCAGATTGCTTCAACGCAAAATGTTTGCTATCACTGATTTGATCTGTTCTAGGAACCTGCCATGATTTGACAGGAACCTGCCATGACTTGACAGGAACCTGCCATGACTTGACAGGAACCTGCCATGACTTGACAGGAACCTGCCATGACTTGACAGGAACCTGCCATGACTTGGCAGGAACCTGCCATGACTTGACAGGAACCTGCCATGACTTGACAGGAACCTGCCATGACTTGACAGGAACCTGCCATAACTATGATTAAACTTGAAAAAGTTTTACAAACCGAATACTGTTTTTACAAACTAACATGAAATGTGCTTGAAATCCAAAAAGAAAAGTTATGAAATAAATCTCAAATAAATGGGAAGCTTCAGTTTTCAGAAATCCTTTTTTTGGTAATTTTTTCAAAAATGTTTATCAGAGGCTTACTTTTTTATATACTAGATTCTTTATCTACTACTAGATTTGGTTCTAAAGCATTTTTGACCAAAGATGATCACCGAAAATCGTCAAAAAGTAGCTATTTCTGCATCATTCAATTTACAACTTGACCTTGCTGCATGTTGCTTCTTTGGTAAAATACTCATATCGCCTCAAGGCATGTATTTCACAAGATGTGCTGCAAACAACTATTTTACAGTCATTATAATTAGTTTTGCAGCAAAACAAATACATGGTCCAGCAGGAAATGAGATATTTAATAAAATAAATCTTTAAAAAGTCAATTTGAATTGCTATTTATTACACATCTACTTTTATTTATTCTCTTACTTTATTTCAATTGTTCAGAAAACCTTCCGGCTACATTTTCCATGATTCTGATTATAGCATATCAATTTATAAGGATTTCTTGGCTCTTACCTCGCATTCCACAATCATTAATTATAAACAAAATATTTTTCTATCAAATATTGTTTAAGAAATTTATTATCTCTAAAAACGAATCACACTCGCTGTCATCATTTCTCATTAAATGTTTAGTCAGCATCACTACATATATTTTAGTACAAATATGTCCCGCTACGAGGGATACCTGCATTTCGATGGAAGACAATATCTGGAATGGTCTTTAAAAAATATTGCATCAGAGGCTGATCTATTTGAAATGATCATCTACAAAGAAAATATGTTTAGCATTAACTACCATGCAAAACATGATGGTGAGGGATAAAATGTTTTTGACACATTTTTTATTTTGTAGCTGCGAAGTTTGATGCATTGTTTTATACATCATATTAAAACCTATCTACATGTACTATCTACCTTTCAGTACCTTCCTTCCAGTACCTTCCTTCCAGTACCTTCTTTCCAGTACCTTCCTTTCAGTACCTTCCTTTCAGTACCTTCCTTCCAGTACCTTCCTTCCAGTACCTTCCTTTCAGTACCTTCCTTTCAGTACCTTCCTTTCAGTACCTTCCTTTCAGTACCTTCCTTTCAGTACCTTCCTTTCAGTTCCTTCCTTTCAGTACCTTCCTTCCAGTACCTTCCTTCCAGCACCTTCCTTCCCGTACTTTCCTTTCAGGTACTGAAATTGCAGAAAGTATTAGAGTGTACCAGTACCTTACACAATACCTTCTGACCTCAACTTTCTGCACTGCTGAACCAGTCGATATTATTATCCAAATCATTTTTAGTGAAGCAAAACTTTCACGCGCTGCATTTAGCACTAATGCAATGCGTAAAGGTTTGCTTAGCTTTAACCTTTGGTCCAAAACTTGCCAACCGGTTTGCATACGCACATCTTTCAAAGTATTAAGACCGCGTTAATCAAGGAACTAATATTAGTCTGAGACAGTAGTTATTTCTGGGGCATTGCTTTCAAAGTTTCCTCTACCATCGTAAATTTAAGCCGTCTTTTATATGTAGGCTACTTTGAAGTAGAAAGAGTGCATTAAACAGAAAACTACTACTAGCCTGAGATCGTTATCGGTTATAGCTATGGTGTTTCTTTCAAAGTTTTTGCAACCAAAAGCTCTGGAAAACGAGATTATGGAAAGTTAGAAAATTGGGCAACAAGAGAATTAACTAGTATTGATATAAACGATTCATTATTAATATGGTTATATGGATGCTTTTCTACTGATCAGTTGATACTATGTGCTCATAAAGGTCAAGTAATGTCAAAGTGGCGAACAAATGGAGGTCTATTTTTAAAGGTTGACTTGCAACAAAAATCACATTACAGTTATTTAGTATAAAAAGATTCACCATGTCTTACTCTGTTGTGTTGTATGTGCCAAATATGTGGAAATGTGATTACAAGCTCTTAAAAGCTCAAAAACAAAAAGCCGCCGTAGATTGGAATCGCTTCATTCCGATGACGTATCCACGAAATTTGGTTATTGTTTTGTCACGTATGTTCTCACGTGAATTGAAAGGCCAATACAAAGCTCAATATAAAACTTATCGTAGTACTAGTTTAGGACAAACACTTCGGGTTTTACCAAAGACCCCGTATCAAATATAGATGTTCGCTGCTTGACAGTTTTGTTTTGGCGTGGTCTAATTGGCAAGTCGAAATCTGATCATGTGACCCAATACTTCACAAATAATTTTTGCAGCACTTTTCGGTTATCACAAGTTACCAACAGGCTCGTCATGATTATCAGGCAATGATATGTACTCCTTCAAACTGAGGCTAAAAAATTTAATGAAATTTTACGGTAAGTTATAAGATATCACTGCTAAAAGTGACAGCATTACGATGACGATAAAATAGATGCGTAAGAACAATAGACATAGTTTTATTGAATGCGTGAAGCATATTTGTGAAAATATTTCGACGAGCCAGGTTGCAAGAAAGTGTAAACAGAAACCATCTCTCACAACTATATCACATTTGAGCCGTTTTAGAAAGGGAATCCAAACTACTGCGGTCTCGTGTGGCTGCGATTTTTTGTTCATTTTTGAGCTTTTAAGAGCTTGTAATCACCTTTCCACATATTTTACACCTACAACACAACAGAGTAAGACATGGTGAATCTTTTCATATAAAATAATGGTAATGTGAATTTTGTTGCAAGTCAACCTTTAACTCTTTTCTCAGAGTGGTGGTCAATTGGAGATGGCGTTCAAATAGAGGCGGCGTTCATTTAAAGGTTTTATGGTAGATTACATTTTGCATTTATTCTTTTTTTAAAGGTTTTTCAAGTTATAACCATCACTTTTTTTAATTGGTAATTTTCAAATGTGCAGTTTCAATTTCAAATGTGTGACTGTAATAGCACAATTTCTATTTGGCAAGAATCCATTTGGCAAAAGATTTCATCTCGGAGCCTCCCATTTGCTAGACAAACGCCTTACCAATTTAGCTACCCAGAATAAATAGATTCTATGTGCGATATATGTCGCTGTCAGTGAAAATATTCTACCGCTTTCCGTTATGGTGCAACGTCATTCTATGTATTAGTAAGAACCATAGATAACTACTGTGGCTTACTTAAATTAGCAATGCCAATGTGTCAGGCTAATTGCAAGTGGCAGGCTACTACATTATAAGCTGGTTTTGAATACCCGCGAAATGCCAGGCTTTTCGCGGGTATATATATATATATATATATATATATATATATATATATATATATATGTATATATATATATATATATTTATGGTAGATGAATGCCCAGTAATAAAAGAGCTTTGCACAGAAAATTGATTTTTAATAAACATATAACAACAATTACCATTCAGTTAACAACAGTTATCAACAACCATAGATATATATACCTACAATGTAGATTGGCCAATAATGGCTATTCCCATCGGTTGTCTTGTCAGACATAAATAGCACGACGTAACGTCACTGTATTGTACCTCACGCTTGACTGCACTGCTGTTTACAATGAATCTAATGGGAAGAAGGTAACAAAATTACATTTATTTTCACATAAAAACCTTCTTGTATACATAATCAAGTAAACTAAAGCAATTCTGTGATAATATCTGATAACAACCATAGATTAAAACTATAAAAGCTATGGATTGTTGCACACAAATCATGAGCCATCAGGGCTTTATTTGCAACCCTCTCCTATCCCCATTCTCTCTTTTCCCCTTCTCCAAAGAAGAAACGAGAAAGGAAAAGGAGAGATGGGGGAAAGGTTAGGGGGGGGGCAATTAGCCAACCAACCCAAAGAGCCAGACACTGGCTAGGTAAAAGACTAAGATCATGTTGAACTAAACATTACTAAGTACAGTAATACTTCAACTTACGAGTGCTCTAACGTGCGAGAAACTTGAGATACGAGCCAGCTTTTAAGCAAGTTTCAGTACTAACATACGAGCCATGTTTGAGATACGAGCACGTGAGTCAGTTGCCAAGTATGCCGAAGGTGTTTTATGAGAACAGCAACACTCTGTATTTTTCAACTACTCAGATTTATACTTTGATACTGCGTTTTTGTGCGCGATTTTCAGTGCAGAATTACACTGTATGTGAATTAAAAGTACTCTGCGTTGACTGAAAGTTTGCCAGTAAAATGAAAGATGATGCAAAGAAAAAGCAAATGATAACAGTTGATATTAAACAGAAAATTATTGAAAAATATGCGAAATGTGTATGCGTGATTGAGCTAGCTAAGCAATATGAAAGAAATACATCCACAATTATCCAACAGAAGGATTATATTCAGGGCATTTAGTTCGCAAAAGGACTAATCATAGTTTCTAAACGGCGCAGCGATCTTCACGACCGCTGATGGAGAGACTGCTCAGGCATTTAATTGGATAAAAGATAAACAATTGTCCGGTGACAGCGTAACTGAAATGATGCTACGTGAAAAGGCCGGTGCTATCTATCAAAACTATAAAAATAGACATTCGGACAAGTTGGCTAGTGGTTGTGCATTAATCCTTTGTGACGACACCTGCGTTTGTCCTAATCGCAACATGTTGAAAGGGCGACAAAGGCGAACGTATTTAGATGGATTTATTTTAAAACGGCCGGCTAGTCGTGAAAGCGAAACAAAAGAAAAATTAGCTAACCAGTGTGAAACTTTAAACTACGAACGCCGAAGAAATTTTAATTACGTCAAGTTAAAAATGAACGTTTGCTTTTAGGTTTGCTTCTGAGTTTGTCTTTTAAGACATTGATAAAATTCAAATTTATCAAAGACAACTGCTGTAATGAAGGATAACTTATATCTCCCTCCCTCGCAAATGCTAGCATTAGCTGCTATTGTATGTATTTAATTTTACATTTTAATTAATCACATTTTTTGTATTATCTTTTAATTGTTGCTTTTTGAAGGCATGTGGTAAATTATGACAATAACCTACATGTTCTTTTTGTTACAATATCTTGTTTTGAGTGTTTTATTTGCATTTTTAGAGTATGAAAACAACGCAATATATATTTAATAGTTTGATATATAAATAAATTGCACCAACATGCGAGTATATTAACATACGAGCTCAGTCTCGGAACGCATTAAGCTCGTAAGTTGAAGTATGACTGTATAAGTTTTTAGCTTTTAAGAGCTTGTTATCACCTTCTCATATATTTCACACCTACAACACAACAGAGTAAGGCATGGTGAATCTTATGATACCAAATAACTGCAATGTGAATTTTGTTGCAAGTCAACCTTTAACTTGCTTTTGCATACTGTACAAATAACTTGGTATTGTCCTTTCGTGACTGGCTTCTTAGTGGTGGCAATTAGTGCTAGCCTGGAAAAGTTTTTCACCAATCCAGCACTATTAAGCAACACTCTTGTCGCTTTCTTGCTGTGGTTGCAAACCTCAATCACCACAGGCGAAGACAAAGTCAAGCCACCCTGATTCTTAACTGTGATTAGGGAATTCGTTGCTTGGTTTACATCAACGTTGGTAACATCCACGATGCTAGCGATACAATCATTACACTTCAGCTTTGGTGACCTAGCCAGCTACATAGCCAGCTGTAAAATAATCATTCTGTCGCATTTTTGACTTCAGACATACTTGCATACTCATCATATTTAGTCATGTTTAGTTCAGCATATTAGTCTATTTACCTAGCCAAGGTCTGGCTCTTTGAGTGGGTGGGCTATTTTCCCTCCCCTCTCCATTCCCCTTTTCTCTTTTCCCCTTCTAACTTATTCTTTAGAGAAGCGGAAAAGAGAGAATGGGATAAGAGAGGTTGCAAATAAAGCCATGATGGCTCATGATTTGTGTGCAACAATTCATAGCTTTTATAGTTTTAATCTATGGTGGTTATCAGATATTATCACAGAATTGCTTTAGTTTATTGGATTATGTATACAAGAAGGTTTTTATGTGAAAATAAATGTAATTTTGTTACCTTCTTCCCATTAGATTCATTGTAAACAGCAGTGCAGTCAGGCGTGAGGTACAATACAGTGACGTTGCGTCGTGCTATTTATGTCTGACAGGCTTTTTCCCTATTGGCCAATCTAGGTATATATATCTATGTCAACAACTAACTTTCAAATTTTACGTCATGAGAAAAGTGTTTTGTGCAGTTCAAATGAATTAGGAGAAAAAATAAAACAATTGTAAAAGTTTTCAAACCAGTGTAACTGCAAGGGATTATACTGAGACTTTGTGTGCTACTGGGTATTGCAATTGTACGGAAAATATGGTAGCAAATTTCCATCATCTTGCACGTTTGCCAGAAGTAAGCATTGCTAGGGTCTTGGTTAGGCCTAATCCATTTACTACTTCTAGTAACCAGACCTCTCTCTCTCTCTACATTGCTAGGGTCTTGGTTAGGCCTAATCCATTTACTACTTCTAGTAACCAGACCTCTCTCTCTCTCCATTGCTAGGGTCTTGATTAGGCCTAATTCATTTACTACTTCTAGTAACCAGACCTCTCTCTCTCTACATTGCTAGGGTCTTGGTTAAGGCTAATCCATTTACTACATCTAGTAACCAGACCTCTCTCTCTACATTGCTAGGGTCTTGGTTAGGCCTAATCCATTTACTACTTTTAGTAACCAGACCTCTCTCTCTCTCCACATTGCTAGGGTCTTGGTTAGGTCTAATCCATTTACTACTTCTAGTAACCAGACTTCTAGTCTCCAGTAACCTCTCTCTACATTTCAGGGTTTTGGCGGAGCCTAACCCATCAACGGTTCCTAGTAGCCAAATTTGCCTCTTTCTCTCTCCCTCTCTTTGTATCTATCTGTCCCTCTATCTTTCTCTTGCCTGCTTTGCTAGAAGAGTGTAACATTTTGATTATGGCATCCATCTTACCAAGACCAGGTTTTATAATTCCACCACCAACTAAATGTTCCAATAATATTATTTCCGTAATCCCAAATTTACTCGTTGCTTGCAGCAAACCAAATCTACAGCTTCATATTTTTCAAAACTTGCAAGATCTTACTCAATGCGGCAAAGTTTCAATCCGTAAACCAAAATAGCTTCCAGTTGATAGATGATGTTTTCCAAACCATCCAATATTTGTTAAATGCTTTCTGAAATTATCTGGTATTCAAAAACTTAATATCCAGTTTTACCGCCAAAAAACAGACTTGGCACTAGGTAATAAAAATATAATACCACCAGACAATGTTTTGTAATATATGTTAGATCTTATCG
Organism: Watersipora subatra; assembly: GCF_963576615.1. Lineage (NCBI taxonomy): Eukaryota > Metazoa > Bryozoa > Gymnolaemata > Cheilostomatida > Watersiporidae > Watersipora > Watersipora subatra. The sequence continues at coordinate 38,790,582 of NC_088715.1, forward strand.
AGGAGTGTATGTCTCTTTTAAATCTTTTGTTCAGACAGGTTGATTCTCTGCACATCCCAATTTCTCATTTTGCTTAATTAGCAATTGTTAGTTCAGAACACCAGTTAATAGGCTAATATCTTTTTGATGACCTTTGCAGCATCAACAAGCATCTTGTCAAACCTTTTCTTAGTAAAAAATTATAACCCTGTCGCTGTTGACTTTGGTAAATACAAACTGAAAGGTTCTACATATTTCTTTATGGCGACTGTGAATATACTAGACATAGTACCCAAGCCAAAAGGCATTTTATTTAACTCCTTGATAGGATTAAAGTTGACCATCTGCTATTAGTGACAGTAAGTAAGTTAAGGTTTTTGAGTCTTTTCACACCTAAAATTTTGCATCTAAAATCATCCTAAGTATTTGCTAGAGCATAGGAAGTCTGATATAAATTTTTCATATTCATTGTGTTAAACCTTCGTTAAAACTTTGGATGTTGAACTTTGGATACCGTTAAACTACCGTCAAGTAAAGTAACTGTGATTTTCCTCAAATCCAAACCATATTTTTGCTTGTTTAAAAGGTTAATTTTGAAACATGAGCACAGCTATTAAACCTATAATTAAGCTACCCAGTCTACGTTTGATGTCTGTACGTTTGCTTATTATCTGGATATTTAGCTGCAAAAAGCTCACACTTCTATTTGCGTGTAGATGATGAAAACATGTTGAATTCCTATCTCTTACTTGAGCCTCTACATATGCTCCTATAGCCATTTCTACTCCCATTTCTATTGTGAATGCACCTGTTTGAATCTCGTCTTCTCAAATAGCCAGAACTATTTTCATCACAGTCAATACTGGTGTGACCTGTCCTATTGCATACAATTGAACTGACAAATGACTAACTGGTAGCAGTCTGTAGCCAGTGCCCTTTTCCAATTGCAGTTATTACTATTGGCAAAAATATTATTGACCAGGTGGAGTTTATATATCAGCCCATAAATCTATATCTAAAGGAGTCATAACATGATCATCTATCTACAGCTTTGCTCAATATTCGTTGTTGGCATTATCGGTGACCTATTGACCTATTGACATTTGCATCCCATTAAAGCTTGAACCTGAGTACTGACTGGCACTATATGCTATATTGCTATATATGCTATATTTCTATATATGCTACATTGCTATATATGCTATATTGCTATATGTATTATATTGCTGTATATGCTATATTGATATATGTGTTATATTGCTATATATGCTATATTTCTATATATGCTATATTGCAATATATGCTATATTGATATATGTGTTATATTGCTATATATGCTATATTTCTATATATGCTATATTGCTATACATCATATTGCTATATATGCTATATTGCTATATATGCTATATTGATATATGTATTATATTGCTATATATGCTATATTGCTATATATGTTATATTGCTATATATGCTATACTGTTATATGTGTTATATTGTTAGATAGTCTAAGAAGAACAGCTGTTACTTAAACAATGTTGGAACTAGTATTTTTTACCTTAACATCGATACCTGAAAAGTATTAAAGCACCAGATTATTTTGCAGATGTGTTAGCCATAAGAATATCTGTCAAACCTTTCCAATTCAAATCCATCTGCTGCATTAACTGCCTATGCAATGAGTCTTTTTATAACCTGTCAACAGCTAAAAGCAAAATAGTGTCCTGCATCATTGTTTATTTTTCAAAATTAGGATTTTATCGAGCTTCTCAGTCTGTAGCAAATAAACACGCTCTTTCTGGTCAGCTGTTTGCTAAACCGTAACAAACTTTATAGTTTTCTTCCACAACTTTTTATAAATTCTAACCAAATGAATCATAGCTTCTTTGTCAGTGTAGCGTGCAGGCTGTGTGTAGGCTAAGGTGTAGTCTGATAGAGTTTAACATATCATACCATCATTACCTATTGCCAGTCAACTAGTACAAGAGGTTCTATGCATACACTAAGCCTGACATGTCCAACAGGCGGCCCTGAGGCCGCACCCGACCCTCGGCTTGGTTTTTGTGGCCCCCTTAGGCCAGCATATTTTTAAAAGTTTTCACTAGTTTATCTTGGTTCTCAGGTTATAGCTAGCAAACACCACATGCAGCTATGGGTCACGCACATAAAAATGCCCCAACTAATATTATTGAAAATTTTGAATTCTTATTTGTTTTTTGGAAATTCCCTTACAGATTTTATTTCTATTAGCTGATTGAACATCCCAAATGGGAACCCCGAATCTGAGCTGGGAACTGTTCTGCAGTTTGATGTATGCTAGCTCAATACGTATTGCTCAGTTACAATTGACATGACGTGACCTGTCAATCAAACTAAACTATTGACCAATCAGCATCCAGATACGACGAGGCTTAGCAACCGATGTTGCTATCCGCCATGACCTCCGACAAGCAACAATAGTGAATGTTGTTTTCAACGTTAAGTTTGTTTTTATTTTTATCGTTTATATGACGATTTAAAATTGTGAAACGATGTCAATGGGGTTTTTGTGACTCCGTTGACATCGTTTTCGACTTTGTGACTTTATTTGAATTTCAATAAAGATTTCTACAAAATATTGACTTCATACAGTAAACAGAACAAACACTGACATACATACATGTACATTATGCTAAGGGCAGAATTAATCATTATTCCAACAGTCATTTCTTTATTCGAATGAAAAAATAGCTGGTCACTTGAAACACACGTATAAATAATTGGACACAAATACATTAAAGAGAAATAAATATTGCCAATATATTTCGGCTATATAATATATATCCAATATACATGTATTTAGCTCTAGCGTTGAGCCAGCATTCTGTTCACCACTGCTGGTGGCCATTGTCTTCTATGGCTTGGATGCTAAGTACCCAAGTGGTGTACCCCATAGCGACGAGAAGCTCAATGTCCCTGTTCAACAGCTCAACTTTTCTGAAATAAAGTGAAACAGAATGTATTATCACGCTTTGTATATATTTTAGAGATTTAACATTAAAATTTTATTATTATCAGGAACACTTTTTCAATTCATACTTGAAGAACTGTTCACTATTTATTCATAGCATTGTAACTAAAACACATGTGTTTTATTTATAAACACAGTGTCTTCAATAAAGTGTCGAAACTCACTACTTTTTTCAATTTTATACCTATTGTCAGTTATGTCTGCAGTCAGTGGGCGTTTCTTTCGGTCTTCATTTACCAGCCGACTGATGATCATGGAGGACACTGGCTCTGCAATGATTTTTCTCCTCCTTGGTCTGTCCCATTCCTGCGGTTTTGATGTGGCTGGTTCACTGGGAACTTCTTGCAGGCCACTGGTCAGCCAGTCCGTCAACCTGAGAGCTAGTCCCAAGACATGGACACATTCCCCTCCAGCTCTGAAATTTAAATGTCTTATGAAATAATGGGCCTCAATTAAATTCAATCAAAAATTAAATGTATCAATTAATGCACATCTTGACAGTAACGTGCCTAAAATAATATCAAAAGACATGTTGCACAGAATTCTTCCAATCTCCCATTTGCCATATCAAAAATCGTAAAAAAAACTGTCAACGTACAAATTATTTAGTCTGATCTTGACAGGTGCTGTACCTGGTATAGATCGGACTCATGGAACGAAAATGAGGCAGTCATGGTGAATATTACTAAAACATACACTTATTTTTGTAAGAACTAAAGTGTTAATTTACCTCGCTTCACAAGAACAGTGTGCATCAGTGACCTTCAGCGGCTTCTCATTCTTCCGCTGTGACCAGTACGTTGTCGCCTTTACAGTACTTTCTTCATCATTTTTTTTCAACAAACACATCCACTGATGCAAAGAAGCTTTCATTTCATACTTTCTTCCTTGAATTTGTTGCCTAAGAGTTGGAATATACGGTAAAAAGCTTTCACCAAAATCACTCGGTAAACAAAGTAAACTTCGTGTAGTCGCCGCCATTTTAGTTTATGCTTGTCGGAGGTCGACTAGTTGCTCGGTCACGTGACGAGTGGGTGGAGCTACTCTGGTTATCGGCGTCATGTCAATTATGGTCACATGCAGAAAGGTTGACTGCAAGGGAAGAGTAATTAATAGCAGTTGGAAATTGCAATACTTTATCAAATACCACGGGGAGAGCAAAGCAATCTGCGTCATATGCAATCAAGTAATTGCTGTGCTCAAAGAGTACAACATAAAGCGGCATTATTCAACTCGCCATAGCGCATATGAGCATCGGGTAGTGACAGACAAGAGAAATATGACTCGCTATCATCCAATCTGCAGCAACAACAGCAACATTTTACAAGATATGCAGATTAGTGAATAAACCACAAAATTCAGTCATGCTATTGCTCAGCTAATTGGTCAACAAAAACTATTGTTTCAACATGGAGAATTTGCTACGGAGGTAAGCGTTTTTCTTAATTCATTTTAAATAAGAGTTGCATAAAACAACTATAGGCGTGGAGTTGTAGACCTTAAAAGACAGAGGCAAGTTATAACTCCTTGCATTGCCTGATATACCTAAATCTAGAATAAGAATTTCAACAAAGTGTTTTGTGGTTTGTCATTGTCACTGTTATTATATTTTAGTAACTATCAATTATATTTATTTTAACCTTACTTTATTATTTTAGGCACTGGCAGTGTTTGTGGATGACTTCTTCCCTGATAAAAAGAGCAATTTAGAAAGTGTTGCTCTGTCAAGAAACACTATTGCAAGAAGAGTTGAAAATCTGAGTAAGGACATTGAGGCTACAATGAAAGCCCAGATTAAGAAGTTTGTTTATTTCAGCATAGCATTAGATGAGAGCACAGATCTGTCTGACACTTCTCAGCTTGCAATTAAGATACTGAGGATTTCCTAACAGTGAGTAGTCTTCATGGCACAACAATTGGAATATATGTCTATGAGAATCTATTAAAAGAACTTGCTGAGTTCAGCCTACCGCTGGAGAAGATGTCTGGCATTTGTACCGACTTTGGCTAAGCTTTCACTGCTGGGATATTTCTCTTGTGGTGTACCATTGTGTCATACTATAAGAAAACTTAGCAGCGCAAACTCTGAGGGTGGATCATGCTATGGGCTTGGTTGTATCCACTGTTAATTTTATTTGATCATGAGCCTTGAACCATCAACATTTTAAAATTATGCTTGAAGAGATAGAATGTGAATACAAACATGTAGCATATTACTGTAGAGTCAGGTGGCTCAGCAGCGCTAAAACACTGCGCACGTTTTACAGTCTGCTACCAGAGATTGTTTTATTTATGAGAAACAAGGGTCGTGAGTGTGATGAGTTCAAAGATCAATTCTGGATCACTGATTTGGCATTTCTAGCTGATATCACAGAGCATATGTCAGTGGTGAACTTTCAGCTACAGGGAAAGAAACAGGACATGTCTCAACTCTGGAAATACATCACTGCATTCAGAACTAAGCTTGAGCTGTGGGAACAGCAACTCTGAGAGGAGAATTATGCTCACTTCAAAACTCTGTCAGAGCGTCAGTAGAATGGCCAATGCGTTGAGGTCAACTCTGAGCAATATGCCAACATCGTGTCATATCTATCAACTGACTTTTCAAAAAGATTTTTTCCGTTTGTAGGAACTGAAAAAAGATAAAGATCTTTATCGATCCATTTTCTGTCAACCCTAGTAGGGTAACAGTCAAGTTACAGATGGAGTTCATTGGCTTGCAGGCTAACGAATGTCTAAAATAACAACATCTCAGCCATGAACTCATAGAGTTTTATCGTGATTTCTTTCCAGCTGGCACATATCTAGCTCGACATGAACATGATCTTTAAATGATCAGCCTTTTCGGCTCTACCTACTTATATGTGCAGTTCTTTAGTTGCGTGAAGCATACCAAAATCAAATATCGCACCAGACTAACCAATGAGCATCTAGCTCAGCAGCTCAGGATTTCATTTTCGAACATTAAACCTGACCTAGACAGGATTGTACGAGAGAAGCAGTACCCGGTGACTCACTGAGAGTCGTATGCTCAGTACCATTACCAGTGAGAACTTAGCACTGCAATATCTCTTCAACAAAGACACTGCATATAAATTTCATTTGATACTTTTTTGTAACTACATGTATATGTATTGAAAACCAAAATTTTGACTTACTTGTGATTTTGTAATTAAACGTGGTTAAAGCCAATATGTTTGATGTATTGGTTTTTTTTTTGTAATGTAACTACAAGTAGTTAAAATATATACATTTACTGCGGAGAATGAGAATAACACTTGTTGGATGAAATCATGTTTTGCAATATATAAAATTAAGGTAATTCAATTATTTGTGATATATGTAGCAGCTGTGTGTGGCCTCCCGCTTAGGCTTGACTTTACATACTGGCCTCTATTGTAAAAAGGTTGGACAACTCTGCACTAAGCTGATGGTTGCTTTCCTCATCCGTACTAAACTTTATACCCAACCCTTCAAAAACTATTTTAATTTAATTCGGCAGTTTTACTGTAATTGTTAGCGTCCTTACTGTCCAACAAATTAACATCGTTGAAGTTATATGGGAGAATGGTGCTCAAAAGCCCTTGACAGATTTAGCAGCAGCAAGCAGCATTCTGGAAATGTTACTGAAACCCGAGCTGGAATCACACATAACAAGCTTGCTATTAGCGTCAGTACATGTTAAACTTTCTGAAGCTGATCAGCGCTGTGCTAGACACAATAGCAGTTTCCTACTCATGATAGCCTGAGTATATGACATGTTAACAATACATGCAGTTACTAGCTTGTCAACTGCATCATGTTATGCACTCGCATGTTTCTATAATTAAATGAAAGAGAACCCTGCCGTAACTCCGCTGCAATAAATAATAATGTTGGTTTATTTTTTTGCACGAAGTAATAAAGCAACTACATAAGTTTATTTTTATTCAACATTCACAAAATCATCTTGTGGGCTCCAAATTTTAAATTACATTTTAGAATTGGTAAAAAAATTTCAAACAGTGACTTTACCGTAATTTTGAATTTCATGAACCTGCAAATTGGTTTCTCACACATCCGCATTTAATACAGAGTCTGTTTAAGGTAATGTATTTGGCTAAAGAATAAGTCTTTTGTTTTTTGGTCAACCCACCAAGATAGAATAGATTTTTTTCTTTTCCAACAGGTTTTGATAAGCCATAAGTTTGAACATGGCATCAGTACTTTAAATGCATTGTATATTGTGTGTGTTCCCTTACATGTTCTAAAGAACTTCAGACTAGAGCTATATGACACAAGCAATAGTTTTACAACAAACATACTTTGTGTATATCAGCTAAAAAAGGGTTTGTCAAAAATTGTATCCTCAAAGTCAGTAAAAATAAGCTGCAGTGAGCGAGTTAAAGAGCTTAGAGCTTCAGATAGTACGCTTGAAGATCATGATTGCTTGAGAGATCATGATGCCATCTTGTTTCCTAACGCTGACCCTAGAGGGTGGACAGTGGACCCTAGAGGGGTGGACATGGATTTTATTATAGTAAAGATTTAGACCAGCTCAAAATACTCAAATTTATTGAGTAAAAACACTTACCTAATTAAAACATATTTTATAGTAAAAATACTTACCTAATTAAAACATATCTTCAATGCAAAAACCTTTTCATCAGCCACTTAATGCCGGGAAGCTAGAAGTAAGACAACTCTTCATTTTTAATAATCGTTAATTAAATGTCTTTGACTGTCTTTCTACAGCAAAACCAGCTGGCAGAATCAACCTTTGGCACCCGGTTTATGAATTAACACCATCAACTATATATCAAATAGTGATACAACCTATCACCGCTCCTGAACAAACTAATAAACCAGTATCTTTAGCTCTGACAGGTGAGTTATTTTTAAAAGCAAGAAGTTTCTATGTATTTAAAGTGGTTTGATGTACTGTAAATGTCAAAAAAGAGTGGTGTCTCGACCATCTTAACTTTCAGTTGTTAAAACACTGTGTAATCAGTTTCTACATATTATGCGTTAATATATAATATATATGTAACTACCACAGCTTATGCATTAATATATATGTAACTACCACGTCTTATGCATTAATATATATGTAACTACCACATCTTATGCGTTAATATATGTAACTACCACATCTTATGCGTTAATATATATGTAACTACCACGTATTATGTGTTAATATATATGTAACTACCACGTCTTACGTGTTAATATATATGTAACTACCTTGTCTTATGCGTTAATATATAATATATATGTAACTACCACATCTTATGCGTTAATATATATGTAACTACCACGTCTTATGCGTTAATATATATGTAACTACCACGTCTTATGCGTTAATATCTATGTAAAGTCTACAAAGCTGTGTATTCTTCATTCCAAACAGCTTTTGTTTAAAATTAAGGGGCGAGCAATATATTTTTAAAACTTTCCAAAAGCAGGAGCGTCTCTGCTACTGATTGGATTGTAATAGGTTATTAACCATGCAATAAGCTGAACATTTTAATAGCCACTTTTACTAAAACTCCCCAAACCTTTTCAATACAGTTTGTTTTAACTTTACACGCTATAATGTTTATACACTACATGTAGCTATAATCAACTGTACAAAATACAAGAAGAAATTTTTTAGTTTAAACAGCATATAATTTTTTATGGAAAATTAGGTTTTGTTTGCTTGTCAAAGTTTGCTGATATGAAAAGTTGCAGCTTATAAGAGAATTGATAAAATTTTGTTAGTTAAAAAAATTTAAATATGCTAATAGTGAGAATTATCAACTTTATAGAAAATAAAAGTATGTCCTAAATTAAAGTCGTAATGTTTTCAATTTACTGTCAAAACTAAATCACTTAATTTTGAAAACCTACTTTTTTCAGGAAAAGGGTTTGTGGTTGACTTAATAAGCGTTATATCTCTGACAGAGAAGCGGTTAGCTTTGCAGTTTAACCTCTATGAGTCAAGCTACCTTTCTACACCGATGTGGGTAAAATACATTATACTTGGAACTCAATATGCCGGTAAAACAGAAATCGCTGCACTCAAACCCAGGTTAGCCAACCTTTTACTTGTTTGAATTTTCAAAGTGATACGCTTCTAAATAGTATTCCATTTTTAGTATCAAAGTGGCGATTGACTTTTTGTAAGACTTTTGCATATGTATTTGCCAGACATTTAAATAATACTATAACATTATAAAAAGTTCTCAAATTACTTAAGCAACTCTAATAATAATAATGTTTTATTGTTTATCTGTGAACTAAATATAAATCTATAAGATTAGCAAGCAATAGGCTCAAAAAGTAGTAAATTATGACTAATGATTAATTATATATTCATTATATATTAATTTTATAATAAATATATATTAATTATATATTAATAATATAGTCCGTATTAATGACCAATGAATCTGCTAACAATTATTTTGATTGTTTTCTTGCTGATCAGTTGCAAATACGTTAGACAACTTTTGCTTATGAAACATTCTGATTCTTTCAAGATTTCTGTTAATTTTAGAAAAAGAACACAAGAAACTGTTACAATAAAGTTTTATTTTCATTGCTAAATTGTTGATGACTAACATTTTAAACACTATTAATAAATATTTTATAGAACATAAATAATAAATCTTTACTATCAGCAGTTGTAATCTGGGCCTAGGTCATATTTTAGCGTGATCTTAAACTATTTATATTAATTAATAACACAACTAACATTAATAACATTATTTTATAATTATAAGCACTGTAAAAATTACTATTTAAATAGTAAATACAAATACAATTTTAAAATCGAATATACATGGTTATAATGTGATATATTATATATTGAGAATATAAAATCTTGTTTGAAATAACATTTAAAAATACTATTCAATTTCATGTAAAAATAAAAGCATTTAAATTTAGCAATAATATAATATTTTCAATCATATTGTTAAAGACAAAATTAAGTAGTGTTTTATAATATTAATTTATGTTTACTATTTATTGACGTTATTTAAAAATAAACAAGTGCAATAATATTTCAAAAGCACATCAAAATAATCATTACTGTAAGACAAACACATAGTTTAAGTATATTGTATTATATTATATCAATTCTTTATTTGAAATAAAGATTTACTACTCTGCTAGGTATTTGTTCATATGACAAACTGCTAGAAAATGTAGTTCCTGTGGGGGTTTATATTATTGATGTAAGGTACACACATAGTAATCATCATATTATACACACTGTCGCCTATCCTGTGGGGGTTTATATTATTGATGTAAGGTACACACATAGTAAACATCATATTATACACACTGTCGCCTATCCTGTGGGGGTTTATATTATTGGTGTAAAGTACACACATAGTAAACATCATATTATACACACTGTCGCCTATCCTGTGGGGGTTTATATTATTGATGTAAGGTACACACATAGTAAACATCATATTATACACATATGAAACTTTATTTTAAATGAAAATTTATTACCAGTCATGGTATTTGTTCATATTGCAAATGGCCAACAGAAATGTAGCTACCTACACTAAAGAGTAGTGACTGTGACGTTACGCTAGTTATTGTTACACTAGTTATTGTTACACTAGTTAATGTTACACTAGTTATTGTTACACTAGTTAATGTTACACTAGTTAATGTTACATTAGTTATTGTTACACAAGTTAATGTTACACTAGTTATTGTTACGCTAGTTAATGTTACGCTAGTTATTGTTAGACTAGTTATTGTTACACTAGTTAATGTTACGCTAGTTATTGTTAGACTAGTTATTGTTACACTAGTTAATGTTACACTAGTTAATGCTACACTAGTTATTGTTACGCTAGTTATTGTTACACTAGTTATTGTTGCACTAGTTATTGTTACGCTAGTTATTGTTACGCTAGTTATTGTTACACTAGTTAATGTTACGCTAGTTATTGTTACACTAGTTATTGTTACACTAGTTATTGTTACACTAGTTATTGTTACACTATTTATTGTTACACTAGTTATTGTTACACTAGTTAATGTTACGCTAGTTATTGTTACACTAGTTATTGCTACACTAGTTATTGCTACACTAGTTAATGTTACACTAGTTATTGTTACACTAGTTATTGTTACGCTAGTTATTGTTACGCTAGTTATTGTTACGCTAGTTATTGTTACACTAGTTATTGCTACACTAGTTATTGTTACACAAGTTATTGTTACACTAGTTATTGTTACACTAGTTAATGTTACACTAGTTATTGTTACACTAGTTAATGTTACGCTAGTTATTGTTACACTAGTTATTGTTATGCTAGTTATTGTTACACTAGTTATTGTTACACTAGTTATTGTTACGCTAGTTATTGTTACGCTAGTTATTGTTACGCTAGTTATTGTTACACTAGTTATTGTTACACAAGTTATTGTTACACTAGTTATTGTTACACTAGCTAATGTTACGCTAGTTATTGTTACGCTAGTTATTGTTACACTAGTTATTGTTACGCTAGTAATTGTTACGCTAGTTATTGTTACACTAGTTAATGTTACACTAGTTATTGTTACACAAGTTATTGTTACACTAGTTATTGTTACACTAGCTAATGTTACGCTAGTTATTGTTACGCTAGTTAATGTTGCGCTAGTTATTGTTTCACTAGTTATTGCTACACTAATTATTGTTACACTAGTTATTGTTACACTAGTTATTGTTACACTAGTTATTGTTACGCTAGTTATTGTTACACTAGTTATTGTTACACTAGTTATTGTTACGCTAGTTATTGTTACACTAGTTATTGTTATGCTAGTTATTGTTACACTAGTTATTGTTACACTAGTTATTGTTACGCTAGTTATTGTTACGCTAGTTATTGTTACGCTAGTTATTGTTACACTAGTTATTGTTACACAAGTTATTGTTACACTAGTTATTGTTACACTAGCTAATGTTACGCTAGTTATTGTTACGCTAGTTAATGTTGCGCTAGTTATTGTTTCACTAGTTATTGCTACACTAATTATTGTTACACTAGTTATTGTTACGCTAGTTATTGTTACGCTAGTTATTGTTACGCTAGTTATTGTTACGCTAGTTATTGTTACGCTAGTTATTGTTACGCTAGTTATTGTTACGCTAGTTATTGTTACGCTAGTTATTGTTACGCTAGTTATTGTTACGCTAGTTATTGTTACACTAGTTAATGTTACGCTAGTTATTGTTACACTAGTTATTGTTACACTAGTTATTGTTACGCTAGTAATTGTTACGCTAGTTATTGTTACACTAGTTAATGTTACACTAGTTATTGTTACACTGGTTATTGTTATAGAAGTTATTGTTACACTAGTTATTGTTACACTAGTTAATGTTACACTAGTTAATGTTACACTAGTTGTTGTTACACTATTTATTGTTACACTAGTTAATGTTACACTAGCTAATGTTACGCTAGTTATTGTTACGCTAGTTAATGTTGCGCTAGTTATTGTTTCACTAGTTATTGCTACACTAGTTATTGTTACGCTAGTTATTGTTACGCTAGTTATTGTTACGCTAGTTATTGTTACGCTAGTTATTGTTACGCTAGTTATTGTTACGCTAGTTATTGTTACGCTAGTTATTGTTACGCTAGTTATTGTTACGCTAGTTATTGTTACGCTAGTTATTGTTACGCTAGTTCTTGTTACACTAGTTATTGTTACACTAGTTATTGTTACGCTAGTTATTGTTACACTAGTTAATGTTACGCTAGTTATTGTTACACTAGTTATTGTTACGCTAGTAATTGTTACGCTAGTTATTGTTACACTAGTTATTGTTACGCTAGTTATTGTTACACTAGTTAATGTTACACTAGTTATTGTTACACTGGTTATTGTTACGCAAGTTATTGTTACACTAGTTAATGTTACGCTAGTTATTGTTACACTAGGTAATGTTACACTAGTTAATGTTACGCTAGTTATTGTTACACTAGTTATTGTTGCACTAGTTATTGTTACGCTAGTTATTGTTACACTAGTTAATGTTACGCTAGTTATTGTTACACTAGGTAATGTTACACTAGTTAATGTTACACTAGTTATTGTTACACTAGTTATTGTTGCACTAGTTATTGTTGCACTAGTTATTGTTACGCTAGTTATTGTTACACTAGTTATTGTTACACTAGTTATTGTTGCACTAGTTATTGTTGCATTAGTTATTGTTACACTAGTTATTGTTACGCTAGTTATTGTTACACAAGTTAATGTTACGCTAGTTATTGTTACACTAGTTGTTGCTACACTAGTTATTGTTACACATAGAGTTATTGCACTTGGAGCTATTGTTTCTTTGATCTTTTTATTAACTTTTAAAAAATTATTCTCCATGGTCCTTTATTTGTATTTCTGTTATTGAAACAGAACCTTTATTTGTATTTCTGTTATTGAAACAGAACCTAAACGGATATGAGGTATTTTAGTATTTCACCAAAGATAAGGACAATAGCTTTTCTGCAGAATATCAAAAAACTATTGAAAACAATTGATATATTGTTGTAGGAGACAACAATCTGGTCGAACTATACAAAGGTCTTACCCAGCTTGGAAATCATCGTATTACTATGAAGTTATTCCGCTGTACGGTTCGGACTCCGTTCGTGAAAGACTTGATGGTCAGCAACAAGTCCGAATCGAATTTGAGAATTCCAAGCATCGAGTGGTGATTTCCCATCAGCAAACCATTTCAGTTACTGGCAAAGGTATTGCAGAAAACACAATACCTCAATCACTAAGCTATTGCATAAAGATTTTTTTTGCAAAACCAATCATAATAATAGAATAACATTTTGCTGTGGAATATGTTTAGATAACCTTAACAGTGTTCAAAACAAATGATGCCTTTATTAAAGTCTGCTAAACTCTAATGAGGATCATTGCTAACTTTTCTAAGTGCTGCCAGAGACAAAGAGCTGTTATCGGTCATTCTTCGGCACTAGCAGGATTTTACCCTCTTTAATATGATATAACCTATTCTCAGAACTAGTGTTATTTGTTTTGGCATTTATTCAAAGGCTGGGTTATAGTCAAAAGGGAAACATTTTTCAACGAAACAGTCTGTATGATCAACAGTTTTTTTCAGAAAACTTTATTCTTAGCGGATTAATTCAAAATTCAAAGTTCAGAATTTTGTTCAGAATCTTAGAAGGAACAGGATAACCACACTGACCTATTTCTGAGGTTGCTTTTGTTCAGATAGGATTAGTGGGTCTTCCTCACCTTAACTTACCCCAACATTCGCAAGCAAACGAAGGCATGGAACTTGCTGACCATCTTTTTTGCTGATTGGTCCATTTAGGCAAAACATCCAACTTTACTAGCTACAAAGCTGTATGAATGTTAACTAAAATAGTTATTTTTGGAACAGATAATTTGTGTTGTCTAAAAAACTCGTACTACAGCAAGAATTCCGTAACATTTGGCAATTCACCAAAAGATTCAACGTAAATCATTAGACAAATCTCAGGCAATATCAAAATCAACCCTCATGCAAATGGGGAGGATTAACTGAAGACCTTTGCAGAACCCAAAATGACATCTGTAACAGCACTGCGCTGTTTCAATGATGCAACATGGCAACATTTAGAGGGTGATGATAAACAAGCCTATTCATCGACCAGTTACAGCAACAGTATGGAAGAACTAGCAGCTCTCAACCTGGCCGCTAGATACTATTTCCTTTTTGTCAAAAGAGTGGTTCTAGTCCATCAACTGTCAAAAACCATTTACAAATTTACATGCCTCTCTGTGAAAAATTGCAAATGTAACAATATTTAATCCCAGCTTAACCGTACCTTGAGTTAACAAAGTTGGCGCTGGGTCGATTTACACACCTACAGACCTACATTTATCTCTGGCACTCAATGGAAAGTCTGCTAGGAGAAAATGTCAATGTAAAAAGTCTGAAATTATTTAATCTAACTGTGTAGAATGTTTAGACATTAATGAACAAATAGCGCTCAACAAGGTCTATGCGCCAAACAGCACTGGTTGCGAAGAGGCTCGGTAGATACAGAATAGACATCGCCGCTCTATGTAAAACTCACTTATCTGAGTACTGCAGTTTTGGCAAATAATGAATGCACATCCTTTCAGAATGGAAGACAGGATACTGAGAGAAGATAGTCCGGGGTCGAGTTCGCTAACAAGGACATAACGGGAATTCTTCTAGAACAGGATCTGATGCCCAAGTCTGATTGGATCATGACGATGAGACTACCATTCCAGAGAAAAGGGTGTCCATTGTAGGTGCTTTTGCTCTGCTACAAAAAGATCCTGATGAGAAAAAATCAATTCTGCAGAGATTTGCAAAATATCTTCATTATCGCGAAATTCAAGAATTTGCGAAATATATTAACTATCGCGAAATTCAAGAATCTAGCGATAGTTTTTAAGGAACTATCGCTAGATTCTTGAATGCCAGAGTGAGACAGGATTGAAAGATTGGCCTGGTGTCATGGAAACACAAGGTACAGGCAAATGCAATTCAAATACATGTAGTTCATTTTTTCTGAGTTTCTGTTGAGAATATCGGTTGGTTATCACAAAGACTGTTTCCAAACATAAAGCAACTTCATCAAACACTCTTGAGCAACACATGGTCAAAGCACTGGCGCTTTACAGACTACATCACTTTCAAACTATCTGATCAGAAATATGTGTTTGACACCAGAGTCATAAGAGGGGCTGATTGTGCGGCAGATCATAACATAGTAACATAGTTAACACAGAGCTTGTGTTTAGTGTGCGAACACAAAGAAAGAAAAGCAAAGGAAAGTCAAAAGCTTAAGGAATGCCCAAATTAAATGCAGACTCAGCACACAGATTCAGTACTCAGACTCAGCACTCAGTACTCAGTACTCAGCACTCAGCGCTCTGACTCAGCACTCAGACTCAGTACTCAGCACTCAGACTCAGTACTCAGACTCAGCGCTCAGACTCAGCACTTAGACTCAGCACTCAGACTCAGCACTCGCACTCAGCACTCAGTACTAAGACTCAGCACTCAGACTCAGCACTCAGACTCAGCACTCAGACTTAGCACTCACTACTCAGACAGCGCTCAGTAATCAGCACTCAAACTCAGCACTCAGACTCAGTACTCAGCACTCAGACTCAGTACTCAGACTCAGCGCTCAGACTCAGCACTTAGACTCAGCACTCAGACTCAGCACTCGCACTCAGCACTCAGTACTAAGACTCAGCACTCAGACTCAGCACTCAGACTCAGCACTCAGACTTAGCACTCACTACTCAGACAGCGCTCAGTAATCAGCACTCAAACTCAGCACTCAGACTTAGCACTTGCACTCAGCACTCAGTACTCAGACTCAGCGCTCTGTATTCTGCACTCAGACGCAGTACTCAGACTCATCACTCAGTTCTCAGACTCAGACCCGGTACTCAGACTCAGCAATCAGATTCAGTACTCAAACTCAACACTCAGACTCAGCACTCAGACTCAGCACTTGCCCTCAGCACTCAGTACTCAGTACGCAGACTCAGCGCTCAGACTCAGTACTCAGACTCAGCACTCAGTACTCAGACTCAGCACTCAGACTCAGCACTCAGACTCAGCACTCAGACTCAGCACTCGCACTCAGTACTCAGACTCAGCGCTCAGTACTCAGCACTCAGACCCAGTACTCAGACTCAGCACTCAGTAGTCAGACCCAGTACTCAGACTCAGCGCTCAGACTCAGCACTCTGACTCAGCGCTCAGACTCAACACTCAGACTCAGCACTCAGACTCAGCAGTCAGCACTCAGACTCAGCATTCTGACTCAGCGCTCATTGGGGTTAAAAAGCACCAATGAGTGGTGTCAAGATTTTCAGAGAAAAATCGGATGAAAATGTAGATTAAACTTGAACTGAAAAAGTCAATATCAAAGGTCAATATCAAAAGTCAATATCAAAGAGTGATGGAAGATTTTGAAAACAGTAACCAATTGGAACAGCAAATGCTCTTTTGGGAAATCCTATGGAAAAAAACATCAAGATTAGTTTGATGAAAATGATAGTAAGCACAACACCCTAACTGATCAAACAAACTGTGAAACGGATAAACTCTGTGAAATACCAAGGAAGAGACGTGATAACAAGAAGAAAGAGAAATTGATTGCAGCTGCACACGTCTAAAATGAAATATTTTGGCGGATGGCGCCCACCTGCATTTAGCCAAGCTGAAACAAAGCCAAGCCAAGCCAAAACCGAGTCAGGCCAAGCCGAGCCAAACCAGAACCGAGTCAAGCCAAAGCCGAGCTGAGTCCAAGCCGAGCCGGGCCAAGCCGAACCAGGCCCAGCCAAGTAAAACAGAGGCGGGGCCTACCAGCTATATAAGCACAAACATTTGCAATAGAGAACAGAGCTGTTCTGGGCCTGTTCATTGCCTGTTACTTGAGCATTATTGTACAATTTATGAACTAAGCAGAAAATATTTGTATAAACTCACACACCGAGTCTTGTACCAGTGGAGGAAAGTGAAGGTCGCACAAAACCTTCACAATATCAATGCTGGGAGGAAAAAGCACCCATATTCAATAGAAATAGCAGGAATGAATGTGGCAAATATGAAGCAATCTTCCCTTTTTCTCCATAGCGAGGAAGATCTAGCATATGTCAACTTTAATCTACTGACGTGTCATCAGGTCTTACCAGATACTCAAAGTGAGTTCTAAAAAACCGAAGAACCATAAAAATTGTTTTTAAATTTTATCAAATCCATGTAAAACATGGGTTTGATGAACCCATGTGAACTCTGAAAATTTTGAACTCTTTGGAGTATTCATAGATATTACAAAAGTTTTTCATACTGTTTCACAAAATGGGCTTTCGGGTGTGCTACAAAAATTGAGATGCTCAGTGAAAGTAATCAATCTGATCCGAGCACTACACAACGGGATGCATGCACAAGTAGTTCAGAGTCATCAACGTCAAGTCATCAAAAGATTAATCAAGTTCAATGAGTTTGTGGTAACAATTAGAGAAACGACCAATGCAACTCAAGGGAGGCCTCTGCCCTAGCTCCACATTGTAAGCGGGCCTCTGCCCTAGCTCCCACAATGTAAGCGGGCCTTTGCCCTAGCTCCCACATCGTAAGCGGCCCTCTGCACTAGCTCCCACATTGTAAGCGGGCCTCTGCCCTAGCTCCCGCATTGTAAGCGGACCTCTGCCCTAGCTCCCACATTGTAAGCGGGTCTCTGCCCTAGCTCCCGCATTGTAAACGAGCCTCTGCCCTAGCTCCCACATTGTAAGCGGGCCTCTGTCCTAGCTCCCACATTGTAAGCGGACCTCTGCCCTAGCTTCCACTTTGTAAGCGGGTCTCTGCTCTAGCTCCCTCTTTGTAAGCGGGCCTTTGCTCTAGCTCCCACTTTGTAAGCAGGCTTCTGCCCTAGCTCCCACATTGTAAGCGGGCCTCTGCCCTAGCTCTCACATTGTAAGCGGGCCTCTGCGCTAGCTCCCACATTGTTTTTGATATACTTCGGTGCTGTTCTTTATGTAGAGTTCAATTATGGACACCCTCAAACACCTGGTTCGAGAGATTCTTTTTTTGATGACAGAGCATTGGTTGCTCATTTTGCATCTGACACACATCTGTTGCTGACCCAATTTGCTGCATCTCTGCTTAGCTTGAAGATTAACATAAAAAACAAAGTAGGCCTATATGTACCAGCCAAGCAAACTCTTTCCACATCTTCTAGAAGCCAAAGACATATTCATCAATCAAAAGCTACTGATTGAAACCACACACACTTTATTGATTACACATCTAACATTTATAGGATTAAACAAGTGTTTCAAGCAAGAATCGGCAAAACCAGTGCTGCCTTTGGCAATCTTCTACAGAGGCTTTGGAAGAACTCTGGTATGTCTCAGTCAGGGTGTAGTATAAAGTGTAGAGTATAAAGTGAGCAATGGCTCTGTCTATCCTCTTTCATATCCCAAAGACCTGGACAATGTAACAAGCTGAAATAAAAAAACTACATGCTGTGATGCCGGGAGACTTGAGGGGCATCATGAACATCTAGTGGTAGTACAAGATCACAAGTATAGAAATCTTAAAAACAGTAGGCCTATCAATGGCTGACATCTTTATCGAAGACATTCTGATATGATTGGACCATGTGCACAGAATCGAACAAGGTTGGCTTCCATTTCAACTACATATTATACTCGCAACTATGTCATGGTAGTTGAGAGCCCTGCCTTGCGCTGGAAACATTTTAAACAATAAAACACATAAAATAGCTTAATCTTCATTTTATATACTTGCTGGTTTTACAACTTTTTAATATCAAAAAAGTTACCGTTTTTATTGGCTTAGTATTTCAAGTGTCTGATATGCATTCTGGAATATTTTTGCAGGTTCATCTTTGAAGCCTGTAATTGCAACAACTTTAGCTATGACAGGAGCGGCAGCAATAATTCTGGTATGTAATCTGTTGAGTTGCATGTTTAGTGGCAGCAATATTTCTTGTATGTATTCTGTTGAGTTGCATGTTTAGTGGCAGCAATATTTCTGGTATGTATTCTGTTGAGTTGCATGTTTAGTGGCAGCAATATTTCTTGTATGTATTCTGTTGAGTTGCATGTTTAGCGGCAGCAATTGTGGTAAAACATACAGTTAAATTTTGGCCTTTCAACATATTGCCGCTTGAACAACTCGGCATACAAACGAAAGCGTGGAATTTCTAATTCTTCTTTAAAACAAGACTTTGGTTCTTAAATACAAATGATGCTTGATTGCAAAACTGAACAGAAGTAAACAATGTTAACTGTTAACGCAATGTTAACATAACCGTTTCTATTCATAAACACTAGTACGCTTGTCCCTCCTGTGTACTGTAAGAGATTGTCATGAGTGTCAGTATAGCGAGAATTATTTAGTGATGCGGTGCCTAAGTGGTTTAGCGACTCTTCAAATCTTGTTTTCAAATGCCTCTGGTAATCTTTTCTAAGCGCTTTTAGCATGGCTCCAAACAGTTGAACGAACATAGACTGCTCCTGTCATAGTAAAATTAGGAGAATTATGATAATTATGAGAATTGCACATAATTTAATTCACCAGTAACGTATGCTTGCAGAATTTGCATATATTTTGTAGTTTATAGCTATTCAGTTCTTGAATAAGAGGAAACTAAAGGTACTGGTCCGACTACCAATAACAGCAGGTAGAAGACAATCCCGAGTTCCAACCAATCCTCAAAGGCGAATGTCAAAACCATTAACATACCCGGAAGGTGTAACTGGAAACCTCACACCAGCAGCTGTCACACCATCTCCCCAGTTACCTTCATCATCAAATTCAGGAAAAATGTCATCTCAAGCTCTTGATATCCTTGTAAATCAAGATGATTTGGTGGATGCTAATAAAGATGCGGCATATGTATTTGGTATTTATAGCACAATGTTTCTTCCTGTTCTACCAAATCCAGATGAGAAGCGAGAAGAATCTCGAGAACCGCCCAATGATGAAATCAAAGAAGAGGAGCGTTCTTCTCCGATGCCAAACACTCTTAAGAAAAAAAGAAAGAAGCGACGGGGTGATAAACAGGAGTGATAGTGCTTAATTAAAATTTACTGAATATAACTTTAATATAACTCATTCTAGAAATACCAAATCTGCAACTACTGAAATTCATTTTGTTTAATATTTGTTGTAAGGTGCTTTTAACAAAGTTGTAGCAAATGTATAACAAACACTACTTTTGTCGTTGTAGTATTTTTCAAGATATAACTAGTTGAAGAAAATAGAGTTCGCAGAAACTAGGAAACAATCCACTGGTGTGTTACTGTGGATTATAAGATAACTAGCTGTGCCACCCGGCGTTGCTCGTGTAATAGAAAAGTCTTTGGACAGAAAATTGATTTGTATTTACCATATAACAACATTTGCCATTCTAACTTTCAAACTACATATCATGAGAGAAGTTTTTGTTTTATAAACAATGAGAAGTAGTGAGAGTTTTGTTATTAGCCAGTTGAATAATGTGAGCAACAGCTTCTCGTTATGTTATGCTATGACCCGCGTCATACGTAAAGCAGTTAAGTTTTACTCTCATATAATGACTTATATTGGCAAGCTAGTAATTGGATTTTTGTGGTCTAGTGGGCAAGGCGTCAAACTGGGAAACTGCAAAGTCCCAGATCGAATCTTCTTCGGTACGGAATACTTTTTCCAAGATTTTAAGATCTATAGCTGGAAAACGACATACGACGACATACTTTGAGAAATATATACGTATATAGATTACCTGCAGACAGTTGTAGACCTCACAACCCTAACACTACTTGTTGTGAGCATTGATATTTGGGCTCATCATTGGCCACAGTGCGATACTGTCAAAACAATTTTAAGGAAAGTTATAGTAGTGCCCATCTCCATTGATTGATTTATTGGCTGAATTTTGCTTTATAGAAACTGTCTAATTTTTGTGGGGCAGAAGTGCCACTTTGTCTGCGGTCAAAACTTGTCTTGGGAGAAATTGAATTCAAGGTCCAGAGGCTAACCATTGCACATAGAACCATTGTAGTATTTCCCTCAGAGGACACACAAAAACAATACAATTTATACTATTATTCAAGTATCAAATAGTTATTACAACAATTATAACAAAAACAAAACTATTCATATATTAAATATTTAATTTAAAATTTTTCCCTTGACATACTAACTAAATGCAGCCATATTGTGTCTAATAGCATAAAATTGGATGTTAGCTCTATGCTTATCTTTAAAGGTTGGCTTGCAATAAAATTCACATTACAGTTATTTGGTATCAAAAGATTCACCATGTCTTACTCTGTTGCATTGTAGGTGCAAAATATGTGGAAATGTGATTACAAGCTCTTAAAAGCTCAAAAACGAAAAGTCGCGTAGATTGGAATCTCTTTATTTCGATGACGTAGCCATGAAATTTGGTTATTGTCTTGTCACGTGATGTTCTCACGTGAAATGAAAGGCCAATAAAAAGCTCAATTTAAAACTTATCGTAGCACTAGTTTTTGACAAACACTTCGGGTTTTACCGAAGACCCCGTATCAAATATAGATGCCCGCTACTTTACGTTTTTGTTTCGGCATTATTCAATCGTCAAGTCGTAATCTGATCACGTGACCCAATACTTCGCAAATAATTTTTGCACCACTTTTTGATTATCATAGGTGACCAACAGGCTCGTCATGATTATTAGACAATGATATGTACTCCTTCGAGCTAAGGTTAAAAAGTTTAACGATTTCTTACGGTAAGTTGTAAAATATCAGTGCTAAAAGTGACAACATTACAATGACGATAAATAGACGCGTAAGAACAATAGACATTGTTTTATTGAATGCGTGAAGTATATTTGTGAAAATATTTCGACGAATAAGGTTGCATGAAAGTGTAAACAGAAACCATCTCTCTCAACTACGTCACATTTGAGCCGTTTTGGAAAGAGTATCTAAACTACGGCAGTCTCGTGTGGCTGCGATTAACTGTTCGTTTTTTAGCTTTTAAGCGCTTGTAATCACATTTCCACATATTTGGCACCTACCACACAACAGAGTAAGACATGGTGAATCTTTTGATACCAAATAACTGTAATGTGAATTTTATTGGAAGTAAACCTTTAAGATTTATCATACAATTTTTCAATCAAAAATTCTTATCCCATGTTTATATTTTAAGACCAAATCCTCTTTATTTATGACTAGTCTTGATGTCACATGTTATAGTTCAGCAAGAAAATTGGGATACATCAATGAGCCAATGGATAGCTTGCCTTGCCTACCCAGAATTGTTGAATAAAAGTGGAATGAAAAGGGTAAATACAATTTTAGTAGTATGACCTGGCCGTTGGTTGTAACAGGCTATTGCTATCCAATGGTTTAGAAGTGATCAATAAGCTTCGATTGAAAGGATTGCGGATTACTGGGCTACTTATCAGCGTAGTCTTGTGACCGATCGACTCCGGCAATTGTTACGCTTTTGCACGGTCTCGATAGCGGGGAATCCCCAGCACTCTCCGCCTTTAATAATCTACTAGGAGAAACTGCAAAATATATAACTAATTGAAAACTGGTAAATTGGTAATAATTAGAAATAATGTCTATGATTTTAACACATAAAATATATTTGATAACATAAATTAATAATTCAGATATGTAATTGCTGTTTTTTTTAGTGTATACAATATGTGCAACAAAGAGCAGAACGTTTGTTTATTCCTTCAGTGGGTCAGTTCGTTATTAGTATTGTATTAGCGATGTTCAATTCAACGCTTACTAACAATCCTTGAAAGCAAAGTAGTAGAGCGCGTTTACTAGTTTCTCATCGGCTCACCCTACGGAGGCAATCGTTCAGCCCACAGGTACGTAAGACTGCTAGTATTCACGATATCTTCGATTGACAATACCTCCTAATTTGGATGCTTATAACAAACTGCACAGACAATTTATATAATCATTTCTATTTGACAAAAGACGACTTGCTATGCTCAGTCTACATGTAGGTTAGGTAATATCGTTGTCACTATTTGTTAGTTTATGTCATGCGGCCATGCTGCCTATCCCACTCACTACTGCTCATCTCAGTATTTCGTGTAACTGTTGAGTTGGCTCTTGTTCGATTCACCTGCTATTTTAATACTTTCTTAAACTAAATGGTTGATCAGTGTTTCCTGCAAAGGATGCAATTTACAGATTTTCATAATGTTGTGGATGTCAGCGCTGACTAGCCACTTGCAATGGGTTCTGCATACAGGGTGTCTTATACTAAATGAGTAAAAGCTCTCATATACAACTATAATTGTTGCAAGCGAGGTGACTGGTGAGGAAGTATGGTTCTTTATTACTCCTGCTCTATAAGCATGAAAAGACAGAACAATTAGTAGATACATGTAGTAGGCCTATGATTGTTATTGTGTTTATAGTCTGTAGTGTAGGCCTATAGTAGTTTAGTGTAGTGTATGAATGTGTATCGCTAATTAATGCAAGCATGCTTATTGCTTCACATCTAGAGCCCAACTGTCTCTATTTATTAATTACAAGTAAAACAGTAAAACACATAAAAAGGTCAGAGGTCAATAGTAGTCACATGATATTTGCCTCTTCTATTTATGTTCAAAATAACACAAAATAAAATGTATGGTAAAAGATTAAAAATTCAATAATAATACGTCTCATAGGCGATCAACATGTCAAGCTTCTAGTGCATTCGTCACGTTAACCAAACTTTGACATTCCGTGACCCGGCACATTCGAGCAGAGCTCAGACAAGCCAACAGGAGAAACCCCGTTTAGCCGGCGAACCTCCCCAGCAAGTCACAAACAGCAGACAATTCCAAAGTCACTACTCAGACACCATGCTTTTCAACCTCCACTAGACATTGTCAAACACGCATAATATACGACTACTACACTATTAACTACTATATACTACACTATTATCTAATCTACCTAATTACATACTACTTCCTACTCCTCCTCTTCCCTTCCTACGAAAAAAAACTAGGCTATCAAAGAATCAGGAATATTTTTAGCTGACTCCCAGGTGCTATCACTCTCATCATCTCTTGGTTCCTTTTGCATGTCTATTTTGGCATCAAAACTGACCACATTTATGGTCCTAGCACCAATTTGTTCCAAAGCACTACCATCAATTTCAAGCTCATACAAACAAGGTTTGGGTGCATTTTCATGATAAATGTTTCCTGTGGCTAAAACAGGAAGGTTCTCTACCAAGTCAGTCACTGTTTTCTCATTATTATTGTCATTTGTAAATGATTTTCTAGATAACCCATCAGCATTCCCATGCTTTTTGCCACTCTTGTGTTGTATTTCAAAATTGTAGGGCTGTAACAACAAAGACCACCTGCCTAATCTTCCATTTGCTTATTAACCACTTGAAAGAAATATGGTCAGTCAGCACAAGAAAATGTTTGTCCGCTATGTAGTGTTTGTATTTCTCAATAGCTGTAACCAAGGCTAGACCCTTTTTGTGACATACACAGTAATTTTTGTCAGCGTCATGAAGCACTTTTCCTCATATTCTATCACAGTCTCTTGTCCATCACGATCTATTTGCCCTATAATGAAACCTACCGCCTTGTCATACGCATCCATATTACTGGTTTTGAGTTTGCTTTAGGCAAGGCTAGAATTGGTAGTGAGACTAGATAATTGTGTATTTGCTCAAAGGAATTTTGACATTCTGCATTCCAAACAAATATCTGATTACTGCTACTCTTAGTCAGTTCATGTAGCATACTAGCAAAGCTACTGTAGTTGGGTCTAAAACATGAGTAACACTGTGCTAGTCCAAAAAAAATAATCTAACTTCACTAACATTAGTTGATACAGGATATTCTAGCACAGCTTTCACTTTGTCATGATTAACAGAAAGACCATTGTCACCAATTGTGTATCCTAGATAAGGAACCTTAGAGCAAGCTAGCTTACACTTTGCTGGGTGAAGTTTAAGATTTGCCTTCCTAAGCCTAGCAAAAACCTCAGTCAGATGCTTTTTGTGTTCACTCCAATTTTTTGAGAATACTATGATATCCATAAATGCAAGACAATACTTCTAGCTAATACCTTTTAATGCTTTAGACATCACTGCTTGAAATGACATTAGAGCGTTCATGAGCCCAAAAGGAATTCTGTTGAATGTATATACTGCATCATGGGTAATAAAACTAAATTTATCGTTGGTATATTTGTCTAATGGCCAAAAAGCACCTTTTAAATCTAGCACACTAAATATTTCAGCATGTGCCCTGCCTAATGTATCTATGACTTCAGTGAAAAGTGGTAAAGGTCATATCATTGGTTTAGTGACAGCATTTATGCGCCTATAGTCTATTGCCATGCTAAGAGTTACCATCAGACTTCTTTACCATGACAACAGGGGAGCACCATTCACAATCGTCATTTTCTTCTATAATACCTAGCTCTAGCAATCCTTTTACTTGTCTAGAGATTTCTTGCTTTATCACTGGTGAGGTTTTATAAGGAAATTAGCGTATTGGATGTGCTTCACCTGTGTCAATTTTGTGAGTATGCAGATCTGTGCAACCTACATGTAGATCAGCACATGATTTGGCAAAAACATCAGTTTTCCTCTGCCATAGCAACTAGCTCAGCCTCATCATGGCTATCTAAAGCACGTGTTGAAAAGTCAATGTTCAGCTCATTAGCTGAAGCTTGCTCATCAAGCTGAACCACTTTCTTGCTACACGCCTGCACATTTAAATGGCTATTATTAGCTTTGACAGCTAGTTTACTGTCTTTGATGTTCTTTGTGGTATTTGTGGAAATTTTGTTGATAAGGGAAATTCTAGCTATGGGGATTCCCTTTTGAACAGTTATGTCCTGATTTGTGTCATTTGATATATGATAGACTGGTTTTTCTCTGCTCATGAGACAATGAGCACCTTTGCAACATTGCAATAGACCAGAAATATAGTCCAGAGTCTAGACTCTAGAGGTTCAGCTACACAGTCACGTAGTCTTTTATTGTCACTAGCTATCGCATTATCAGATAATTTTACAGGGAATACAACGATGCTTTGGGAAGGTATATCAAGTGTTTCTGCTGTGAGAACACTCCCATTTGGAAAGCCTTTATTTAAACTCTCAATAGTAGAAACAAATACACCTTCCAGAAACAAAGAGCCATCATGATTGTCATATTTTACAGTGGCATTATGAGCCTTCATGAAATCTACACCTAATATGATGTCATGACTAAGATTCTCTATAATATGAAACTTATGACTACAGCTAAAACTACCTATGCTAACCTCTACATCAGTAACACCTAATATAGGAACTACTGTGTAACCTACACTTCTAAGATTAGGAGTAGTACATTCAGTTAGCTTACATTTAGGGTTTATTCTATTTTGAGTTGTCATGCTCATACAAGATGTTTGTGCCCCCCTTCCCGTGTCCACAAGTGCACGAGCCGAAAAACTCCCAAAGGCAGCAAGAATAAGGCATTCAGACAAACCCCCAAGGCAACCAGCATGAACAGGAACATTTGATTGCTATTGCCGAGATGATTCCCCTGACGGAGATGAGACACCAGCTGAAGGCTGTGACCCAACTCTGCCAGACCTGCAGTAGGCCACAAAATGCCCTCACTGGCAACAACCCCGACATGTTGTACCAAAAGCATAACATGCATTTTTGCTATGAGACTTACCACATCGTTGACAGTTCTTGATATACCCAGCATGGTTATTGCTTCTAGCCTTATGACTACTGTCATTGCCTTTAGTGTTATTGTTAGCATGATAACAATTGCCCTTGTTCTGTTCCTGTCTAGGCGTGTACAGCTGCTTTAATTTCATTTTGAATTATTGTCTGTAGTTCAGTCAAGACAGGAGCACACACGGTTGTGTCGTAGTCATAGAACCTGTTGTAGGAGCTAATATCCTGGCAAATTCCAATATAGCTTCAACTGTGGCTGGTCGATGGCACATTACTTGCTTTTGTACATCTCCTGGCAGTCCTTGCATTACTGCTTCTAACTTCTCTCTCGCACTTTTATTTGTTTGAGATATCAGACGGTCAATGTCCTCCACAAATTGTTCCATAGTTTCTTTACTAATGTTCCACTTAAGAGCATTACGCTCTGCTGTTGCGCTCCATATTTGGTCATCTGGTTTACCATAGCGTAGGCTCAGCTCTGACATAATTCCTTCGAATGTTGCTTTCTTTGCATTAGGCAACGAACTATAATAATTATAGGCTCCACCCGCAAGCAACAATGGTATTGTCCTTTTCTTTTCACTGTCTGTCTTTTCATTGTCCTGCATTACCAACATTAGCTTTTCTGACCATTCTATAAACTCCTTAGTTGCACCAGAGCCTGAAAAATTTTCCAATTAATGCTAATTCTGTCCTTAAAATACTCTTCTTAGGCTGCTGTGGCCGCACTTTCACTTCTTCATTGTCTGACACTTCTGCCACAGCCTGATCACTTTGCTGCTGTAGCTCAAATAATTTGAGTCTGTCATCCAAGCGTTGGAGCTCCTCTTCCTTCTCAGCAAGCCTCCGATGCAAAGTCACAGTCTTGGGTGGCGTAGCTAATAATAGGTACTGTGCAACCTCGGTTTTCGAACGACTCGCAGTTCGAACAAATCAGAGTCCGAACAAAAAATTCAAGAAATTCTTGCTTCGTAGTTTGAACAAAAATCGGAGTTCGAACGCCGGTACGATGCGTGAGTGCGTACGTGAGGGTGGGATGCTGAGCGGCGTATGAGTGTAGATCGCTCTCTCCATGACCAACTGTTGTCGCATTGTCCGAGATTAAACAAATGTGTAGCAAATGGGCCGAGTTACAGAATTTCGTCAAACTCCACCACCCCGATTAAGCTGCAGCCACCAGAGTCATCAATGACTTTAACGACACTATCATGAACCACTTCCGAAAAGTGCTAAAAAGAAGGCAGAAGCAAGTGTCATTGGATAGATATTTTAAGAGAAAAAAACATCCTGTAGCCGAGTAAAAAATCCTATTCATAATTCTTTTCTTTATCCTTTTTTATTTTTACAGGTTCATGTTAGCGTAATATTTCGTATGGAAGATTACGATAACGCGAACGTACGATTAGCCTGGGTTACATTTGTGTTGATGTTATTTGTGTCTTTGCCATTTTGCTTAACATTTTCTGAAATGCACATTGCTTTTTATGTGTTGGTCAGCATTTTAATGTGCAATTTCATGCATAAAATAATGTATAAAGTACTAAAAAGGTAAACATTCAGGATGTTGGAACGGATTAAAACTTATATATATTAATTTTAATGGGAAAACCTGTTTCGGATCTCGAACAACTCGGTTTTCGACCAACCTTCTGGAACGGATTGTGTTCGAGAACCGAGGTTGCACTGTACTTCAAGATCAAGTAAGGCTACCTCCACCATGTGTAGTATGATTGTTATTGACTGTATATTAGTGTTGGGCCGCTATATAATTTAGTGCCGGATAGGATATCCTTGCATTTTTTTATCGGTTTTCCCGGTGTCGGTATCCTCGGTATTTACCATCTTCGGTATTCTTTGCCAACTAAGAAGGTTCGGTATTGTCGGTATTGTAATTCGGTATATGGTTTTCAGTCTGTGTTTAACTTCAGCTTACCTACTGCCTATTTTTATATAACACAGGTTGGGATAAATCAAATATAAAACGTATAAATTTATCAAACGTATCAAATATCAAACGGAGGGTTTTATCAAATATAATACATATATTACGTTTTATATTAATACTATAAAACGTATATTACATTTTTTATTTGATAAAATAAAAGACGTAAATAATGTTTTACATTTTACAGAAAGAGTTATACTCTAATTCGCATGTGTTGTGTTTTAAGAATGTCTGAGAAAAAAAGTTGTGATTGCCAATGTGCGCTGGAAAGACTCTTTTTGATTAGTGTGTTTGTCAAAGAGGCGTTTTTACAATTAACCATAACATCAGTTGACACGCGATTGTAATCTCATTAGGTTACATGGCGATTGTGAGCGAGACGTTAAATGAGCTCTTTCATAAGCAGCTCATTGTGCCGGAGATTCTCCCGCGCATTGCATCACTGGTAATGCTGTAGCCGGTCAAATACAAAAATCTATCCGGATAACCATTTACCGATAGGCTTTTACGGATAAATACCGATCATATCAAACCGGCCGCGGATAACTAGCTGTCACCGAAAATGATTGGTTTCCTCGGATACCGAGAATCCCTCGGTGTCGGTAAGAGCGGATAACCAAATACCGGCCCAACACTAGTGTATATTCTGTAGTGTAGGCCTATAGTAATTTAGTGTAGTGTATCGATGTGTATTGCTAATTAATGTAAGCGGGCTTATTGCTTCACATCTAGAGCCCAACTGTCTTTATTTGTTAATTCCAAGTAACGCAGTAAACACATAACAAGGTCAGAGGTCAGTAGTAGTCACATGATATACAATTCAATGCAATCAGGCTTAAAGCTGTAATCAGTTTACAAATAATAAATACTCAAACAATCACTTATGTAAATGCAAGAAGTCACAGGCTGCTGTTCTCTGCATAACATGCTTTTTGAGTATGCTGTTCTAGTGGCTGAGCAGCCAATATGGAATCTTTTAAAACTGTTTCAGAAAACTCGATGATCTATTTACCAAATGCTGGAATAATGCTTCTCACAGCTTAGTGATTAGGCATCAGGGCTGTGTCTACCTGTTTGAAATGGTACTGCGGGGAGAGTCCGAGAGGGGTGCTGAGCGCCCTCTTGGTGGGAGGGGAGGGGGAGGGAGGGGGTTCACCCCCAGAAATTTCTTTAGTATAACTAATCAAAATGGTGCAAACCTAGCACACTTGGCTCCTGATGGGGCACATGTTCTAACAGCAAATTTGAAATTATAATCCAGTTTTCTAAATATAAAACTGTTTATTGAGATTGTCTTTAACAACGCTTATTAAAAATATAATGTGAATGGGAGCTGCTAAAGGGGTCGGCCACAGCTAGCATGAGGTAGAATTATCACCGGGCACAATGCTGAATGGTGTAGGAGATGAGTAGTCTCCTATGAAATAATTTAATTAAATAATATTGTAGAGTTAAAAGTAAAATTAACAGAGCACCATGTTAAAAATAATGCACTTATACTATAGTCTATAATACTGAGCAAGTAGTAGAATGAGTAAACTTCAAAGCTTTCTGTGGTTTACCTGCTTCTGCCCCATTATGGAGATGGTGGTGCTGATTCTCAAATTAATTATCAATCAACCTCTAGTACATTGCTCAAATAACCGGACACACAGCTTAAACACTGTAGTCCAACAGTGCATTCCATCAATCATCTCTTTAGGTTGCAGTTGAATTTGCAAAAAGACCACTTGGTGATGAGCGGGATAATTTGGACATCAACGATACCTCTCACGAAGCGCGTGACTTAGTGTTGTTACAATATGGGGAAAATGTGAAAATGCCAATAAGTGAAAATTTTGTGTTTCTTCAGCTTTTTAAAGATTTATTAAAATCAAGCAAAAATGACGTGAATTCCGAGATTTTGAGCCTAAAAAATGGTACTGCCATGACAGGAGCTGCTGTATAAGGAGATACGGCCTTGTTAGGCTTACATTAAAAACTACGCTCCTTTATGGTTAAAAAAGCATAAAATTAGAAGGCAACTTCTCTTTCATCCTAATCGTCATTGAATATACATGTAAGTGGACAACTCCTTTTCATATTATGTCATATATTGTTCAAACCGATATTCTAATAATTTCTTGATAACATTAATTAATAACTTTTCAGTCAATAGGGTATGAGCTCTAGAATGTACTAGAATATATATAATATATACAGAAACAAACCCACTATTGATAGAATAGCCGTGGCTTTGCAGAAGGCTGTTTGAGTTGGAGGCGAGGAAAAGCTACTAATAGTCTTTCATAGCAAATCATGAGCAGATTCAATGTAACCATGGAGGAGAAAGTGAGAACAACTCCAATAACCTCTTTTTCAATAATGGGTTATAGTTAATAAGTAATTAGACACATTTGCTTTTTGTTCACCCAATGTTGTTCAAACATAATGCTTCTTGAACGCTGATTTCCACAAATGCTCAGCTGAGTTTAGAGAACTACTGTAAATGCTCAGCTGAGTTCAGAGAACTACTGTAAATGCTCAGCTGAGTTTAGAAAACTACTGTAAATGCTCAGCTGAGTTCAGCGAACTACTGTAAATGCTCATCTGAGTTTAGAGAACTACTGTAAATGCTCAGCTGAGTTCAGAGAACTACTGTAAATGCTCAGCTGAGTTTAGAAAACTACTGCAAATGCTCAGCTGAGTTTAGAAAACTACTGTAAAACAAGAAGTAAATACTTGTTGTCTCATTTCGGAAATATTTCTAATTTGACAATAACTGCAAAATTGTTCGCGATATATTCGTGATATACTCGTGATAATACTCGGGAAATATTTGTAATATATTTGTGGTATATATGTCATATATTTAGTAAAGCTAAATTAGAATTACACTTCAAGTTCACTCACTTTCAAATACATGAAAATCATGAGCTTTACGAAACATGAAGTATATTCTCCTCTTTCTTCTAGCAAATCTTCATGACAAAGGGCAGATAACTCTTTGTATCTCTAACTCATAATCCAACATTGCTTCCCAAACCTATGCAAACACTTGGAAGCAAACTTGTGCTGTAAAATCATTTGGTTCGAACTTATGAATAATTTTAGTTTTCCATGAGCACCCTGCTGATCACCCTGCTGATCACCCTGATGAGCACCCTGCTGAGCACCCTGCTGATCACATAACTAGGGAGCTGATGATTTGCTGCCTCTCATAAATCACCTAAGCATATATTTTAGATAACTAAACTCTTACGCTAACTTATTAGGAAGTAGCTGTGACAGCTGCTAGCAGGTGAATTCTATCAACAGGCAATATTTTTGAATTGCAGAAAATCTTAGAATATTCAGGAATACACCCGACATGTCAGAGATATAATAAGCAACAGGCTGACAACAAATGGATGAATCTCTTCTTGAGCTGCTCAAATGTCTTGTCTGTAAAGAAATAGACCAACTAAGAGTGCTGCCGTGTCAGCACACAATATGTCTGCCATGCGTGAGGCTGGTTACAGTTGAAGAAGGCAGATATAAGTGCCCTACTTGCAATAAGGTTTGTGCCAGTTTATTTCCAGTTGGGGTGGAGATGTAGATCGCTCCAGCCATTCCTGGGGAGAACCCCAGGTAAGTAGATGAGGGATCACTGGGATGGATCTAATTATAGCCTTTTTCATAGCTTACATAGACCAATGATATACAGCCTCCCAAGGATAGCCGACAGCTATCATATGGGCGGGTTTGATGATGGAGCTCAGTTAGGACTGTGCTAGCCTGGGTTTTGAAGCAAACACAACTCTCGCGGGGCGGTCGCGTTGCCTTATTAGGTTTTGGAAAACACGACTCGCTGTTATCGTTTCATTAGCTCATTCAGTCAGTAGACCCGCGGTTCATAATAGCAAACCTTGAATTTCTACAATGTAGGGGTGATACCTAACCAGAATAATGGATCCAGGCAAAATAAAACATTTCAAATTACCTACTTTAGGTAATTTTAAAATTGGTAAAGGTCGTAGTATATGCTTAAAGTTGAATATAATTTACCCAAAATTACCCGAACAACGGCCTTTTTTCCTGGTTTTGATTAATATGTTGCCACCCCTAATAGAAAATGACAAAGTCTCTCATCTTTCTCACATTGTTTTACCTGGCC
The DNA here is from genome assembly GCF_963576615.1 of Watersipora subatra. Lineage (NCBI taxonomy): Eukaryota > Metazoa > Bryozoa > Gymnolaemata > Cheilostomatida > Watersiporidae > Watersipora > Watersipora subatra. The sequence continues at coordinate 38,823,885 of NC_088715.1, forward strand.
AATAAGATGGGACAGCAGGCAAAGCTGTGTAGTGTAGTTTTCATACTCAAAATCTAAATACAAAACAGAATTTGGGCTATTTTACGATTGTGACTATTAATATAACGAATGCTTGCGAATGGCAACTGACTGATCATGGTGACAATATCGGAATACTATTTTTATTTGACAACAAAATGAATTCAACCGACAAGTAAAATAACTACTACAGTTCATAATATTTGTAAATTTACAAGGGGCTTTATTCAGCATATTTGTTTGTTCGGTTGCCGTGTTCGGGTTCATCCCAACAGAGCTCCATCATTAAACCCCGCCCATATGAGAGCCGTCGGCTATCCTTGGGGGGCTGTATATCATTGCATAGACACTGATTCTACGCCTTACTTTTTGACCGCGCAGTGAGGACGTTAATAGCATCTATTAGCATATGATTGTGTCAGTTGTAATATTTGATTAGTTGTCCATGCTGTTGTCATAGTGACAATAGACATAATAGTGCATATTTTAATGTAATTAGAATGATTTGTTAGGTATCCCCACGTTCCCTCTAGTTCAGATAACAAATGCTGCTCATATGCTGTTAGAGTATACCTTGAAACGGATAAGGGCTGTTAACAATAACAATAAGGCGATTGGCTATCCCTGATAAGGGCTATTAGCAGTAAGGATATTGGCTAACCTTGATAAGGGCTGTTAGCTGTAAGGCTATTGGCTATCCCTGATAAGGGCTATTAGCAGAAAGGCTATTGGTTATCCCTGACAAGAGCTGTTAGCAGTAAGGCTATTGACTATCCCTGATAAGGACTGTTAGCAGTAAGGCTATTGGCTATCACTGATAAGGGCTGTTAGCAGTAAGGCTATTGGCTATCACTGATAAGCGGCTAACCATTTATGTGCATTTTCTGCAGGTTAAAAGCCTTATATATCGCTCAAAACACCTTGTTCACACGGGGTGTGCAGGCTAGGCAATTCTTGATTATCTCCGTCTGTATTCTTCTTCATACAGCCCAGATCTGAATGCAAGTTTCAATCATTTCTTGTTCTTCCGTCTTTAAGGTCAAGATGAGAAATCAAGGAAAGATTCAAAAATCTAACTCAGTTACTTGAAATCACGCACAACAATCATAGCACCATGTAATATATTATAACTCTATCATAGCACTATGTAATATATTATAACTCTATCATAGCACTATGTAATATATTATAACTCTATCATAGCACTATGTAATATATTATAACTCTATCATAGCACTATGTAATATATTATAACTCTATCATAGCACTATGTAATATATTATAACTCTATCATAGCACTATGTAATATATTATAACTCTATCATAGCACTATGTAATATATTATAAATCTATCGTAACACTATGTAATATATTATAACTTTATCATAGCACTATGTAATATATTATAACGCTATCATAGCACTATGTAATATATTATAACTCTATCATAGCACTATGTAATATATTATAACTCTATCATAGCACTATGTAATATATTATAACTCTATCATAGCACTATGTAATATATTATAACTCTATCATAGCACTATGTAATATATTATAACTCTATCATAGCACTATGTAATATATTATAACTCTATCATAGCACTATGTAATATATTATAACTCTATCATAGCACTATGTAATATATTATAACTCTATCATAGCACTATGTAATATATTATAACTCTATCATAGCACCATGTAATATATTATAACTCTATCATAGCACTATGTAATATATTATAACTCTATCATAGCACTATGTAATATATTATAACTCTATCATAGCACTATGTAATATATTATAACTCTATCATAGCACTATGTAATATATTATAACTCTATCATAGCACTATGTAATATATTATAACTCTATCATAGCACTATGTAATATATTATAACTCTATCATAGCACTATGTAATATATTATAACTCTATCATAGCACTATGTAATATATTATAACTCTATCATAGCACTATGTAATATATTATAACTCTATCATAGCACTATGTAATATATTATAACTCTATCATAGCACTATGTAATATATTATAACTCTATCATAGCACTATGTAATATATTATAACTCTATCATAGCACTATGTAATATATTATAACTCTATCATAGCACTATGTAATATATTATAACTCTATCATAGCACTATGTAATATATTATAACTCTATCATAGCACTATGTAATATATTATAACTCTATCATAGCACTATGTAATATATTATAACTCTATCATAGCACTATGTAATATATTATAACTCTATCATAGCACTATGTAATATATTATAACTCTATCATACCACTATGTAATATATTATAACTCTATCATAGCACTATGTAATATATTATAACTCTATCATAGCACTATGTAATATATTATAACTCTATCATAGCACTATGTAATATATTATAACTCTATCATAGCACTATGTAATATATTATAACTCTATCATAGCACTATGTAATATATTATAAATCTATCATAGCACTATGTAATATATTATAACTCTATCATAGCACTATGTAATATATTATAACTCTATCATAGCACTATGTAATATATTATAACTCTATCATAGCACTATGTAATATATTATAACTCTATCATAGCACTATGTAATATATTATAACTCTATCATAGCACTATGTAATATATTATAACTCTATCATAACACTATGTAATATATTATAACTCTATCATAGCACTATGTAATATATTATAACTCTATCATAGCACTATGTAATATATTATAACTCTATCATAACACTATGTAATATATTATAACTCTATCATAACACTATGTAATATATTATAACTCTATCATAGCACTATGTAATATATTATAACTCTATCATAGCACTATGTAATATATTATAAATCTATCGTAACACTATGTAATATATTATAACTTTATCATAGCACTATGTAATATATTATAACGCTATCATAGCACTATGTAATATATTATAACTCTATCATAGCACTATGTAATATATTATAATTCTATCATAGCACTATGTAATATATTATAACTCTATCATAGCACTATGTAATATATTATAACTCTATCATAGCACTATGTAATATATTATAACTCTATCATAGCACTATGTAATATATTATAACTCTATCATAGCACTATGTAATATATTATAACTCTATCATAGCACTATGTAATATATTATAACTCTATCATAGCACTATGTAATATATTATAACTTTATCATAACACTATGTAATATATTATAACTCTATCATAACACTATGTAATATATTATAACTCTATCATAGCACTATGTAATATATTATAACTCTATCATAGCACTATGTAATATATTATAACTCTATCATAGCACTATGTAATATATTATAACGCTATCATAACACTATGTAATATATTATAACTCTATCATAGCACTATGTAATATATTATAACTCTATCATAGCACTATGTAATATATTATAACTCTATCATAACACTATGTAATATATTATAACTCTATCATAACACTATGTAATATATTATAACTCTATCATAGCACTATGTAATATATTATAACTCTATCATAGCACTATGTAATATATTATAACTCTTGTATTATAACTCATAGCACTATGTAATATATTATAACTCTTGCACTTTCCTATCATTATTCCTTTCAGCTATTTGCTGTCACTTAAAGTTTGACTTGCAACAAAATTTACATTACAGTTATTTGATATGAAAAGATTCACCATGTCTTACGCTGTTGTGTTGTAGGTGCAAAATATGTGGAAATGTGATTACAAGCTCTTAAAAGCTCAAAAACGAACAGTTAATCGCAGCCACACGAGACCGCCGTAGTTTGGATTCTCTTTCCAAAACGGCTCAAATGTGACGCAGCTGTAGTAGATGGTTTCTGTTTACACTTTCATGCAACCTTATTCGTCGAAATATTTCCACAAATATACTTCACGCATTCAATAAAACCATGTCTATTGTTCTTATGCGTCTGTTTTATTGTCATTGTAATGCTGTCACTTTTAGCAGTGATATCTTATAACTTACCATAAAAATTAGTTTAATTTTTTAGCCTTAGCTTGAAGGAGTACATATCATTGTCTGATAATCCTGACGAGCCTGTTGGTAACTTGTGATAATCGAAAAGTGTTGCAGAAATTATTTGCGAAGTATTGGGTCACATGATCAGATTACGACTTAATGATTAGACCAAACCGAAACAAAACTGTAAAGTAGCGAGCATTTATATTTGATACGGGGTCTTCGGTAAAATCCGAAGTGTTTGTCATAAACTCGTGCTACGATAAGTTTTATATTGAGCTTTTTATTGGCCTTTTAGTTCACGTGAGAACATCATGTGACAAGAAAATAAATAAATTTCATGACCACATCAGAGAAATAAAAAGATGCCAATCTATGGTGGCTTTTCGTTTTTGAGCTTTTACGAGCTTGTAATCACATTTCCACATATTTTGCACCTACAACACAACAGAGTAAGACATGATGAATCTTTTGATACCAAATAACTAATGTGAATTTTGTTGCAAGTCAACCTTTAAGTTCGTGCAGTCGTTGGTAGCCAGTACAGTCACACGGAGTCAAACCCGACCTCTGTCTATATTTGGTGTCATACATTTAGATGTTTTAATTTGCTGCAGAATAACTATTAACTCACACCAAAAGATGCGAGCCTGAGTGACATCGAACACAGTTCATGGATACCAACTTTTTGATTATAATCATTGCTGAGGACGACCTATTTTTGTAATTTTGCAACTTGTTTCCGCTGAAGTAGTATCGCTAATCCTCGACTAGTTACTTTTAGAACAGTAGTTCTGAACTTTGTTGGTCGTACTGAACCTTATTGGTCGTACTGAATCTTGTTGGTCGTACTGAACCTTGTTGGTCGTACTGAACCTTGTTGGTCGTACTGAACCTTGTTGGTCGTACTGAACCTTGTTGGTTGTACTGAACATTGTTGGTCGTACTGAATCTTGTTGGTCGTACTGAACCTTGTTGGTCGTACTGAACTTTGTTGGTCGTACTGAACTTACCAGTTTCGTGCAAGCTTTCACTCAACATTCTTTTTTGAACAATCCAATATGATTTTTTTCACATTTAAGACAGTTACAGTTACATTTCTATTTGAACGTCAACTTTGTTTTCGTGCACTTACAAAAATTACAAGCACATGAATCACAATTACCATTTAAATGATTTCCTCTTGTGGTGTCTCATTCGCAACATTTTAAATTTATGGAAAGTTGAAAATTAATCTAAATTTATATTCTAAATGTATATTTTATGTACAAAGCTGGTTAGCTTATAGGATGCAACTCAAAGGCATGCTGCCATATGTATGGTTTCCCCTATTTTATTTATGTGTATTATTTGTTTTAGTTTGACACTCAAACAGTTGCTACTTTTTTAAATGATTAACTCATTGCGTATGTCCAAGAGCCGTGTCGTGTGGCTTTATTAGGTTTCCTACAGAACGCTTTTGATTAGCGAGTAATTTATTAATTAGCCAATCGTTTCTGTCCTTAAACGAAAGGAAACAATTATCTACATGGGTTGATTCAATAAAAATATGTTTACAGCTCAGTCTGAGTGTAGTTTCATTTTGCAACAACTATCTTTTATCACAATTTCTTACCAATGGCCTGTCATCTCAGACACATTAAAGTGAAAACACACTAGGCGATATTTAGAGTGATATCACGCTGCGTGGCGCTAATCTGCGCTAGAATTTACTCAGCATGTTCATGCAGAGTGATAATGCTAGATTTTCTCTACACAACTATATCGCTAGCAAGATGCATTTCGATTGGTTGGTTTTTACCAGAATGCAATTTTATGGCGGGTAATTATTTCTTATCGATGTTTCACAAAGTACAGCAGCCACAATTTGCTATTTTCTTACGATTGAATCATGTTCAGAACGAATACTGAATTGTTCCTGAATTTAATAATAGCACTCCCAGTCCTGTACACCATAAGAAACCAAAAAACAAAAAATCCGAGTTGAAAACCAACATTTAGAGTCAATCGTTGCGCAGGTTAACCATCTTGAGAACGGTAAATGTTAATATATTAAATATAAAAAACCACTTTAAAAGAAAGTATGTAGAAAAATCGTAAAAATATTACAGTTAAAAATCCCATAATAGTTTTTTCTTTTGTCTTCTTGTAGTGTAAGCAGTATACAATCTGTGAAAGTGAGATAGGTTTAATAACAAATCGAAAATTTTTTACGTTGTCGCCTAGACGGCGCCATATTGACTTACCTAAATTTATTACCAACTCCGAAGAAACTAATGATACAGAATTTTATTGGCAGTTTGTGAGCGTGCCCGCATTATATCGTTTGCTAGTGAATCGCTCAAGTGTGTTTAGGCACACACCAGCGATATCTCCGCCCTCTTAATGACGCACGCGATAAAATCGCTCAGTGTGTTTACACCTTTACAGCTATGAAAATTTCACTAATTTTAGATCTATGGATTTTAGGTGATTATCTATTGGCGAATAGTACTAATGAGTGATTATTTTATTTTTAGCAGTAATGATAATAATAATAATGCTGTAACAATATTGGTAGCTCGTCTGATTTGGATATGCTCAGGGTCGTAGTGAAATACCTCGTCTGACTTGGAACATGCTTAGGGTCGTAGTGAAAGACCTCATTGGACTTCGCGCATGCTCAGGGTCGTAGTGAAAGACCTCGTCTGACTTGGAGCATGCTCAGGGTCGTAGTGAAATACCTCGTCTGACTTGGAGCATGCTCAGGGTCGTGGTGAAATACCTCATCTGACTTGGAGCATGCTCAGGGTCGTAGTAAAATACCTCGTCTGACTTGGAACATGCTCAGGGTCGTAGTGAAAGACCTCATTGGACTTCGTGCATGCTCAGGGTCGTAGTGAAAGACCTCGTCTGACTTGGAGCATGCTCAGGGTCTTAGTGAAATACCTCGTCTGACTTGGAGCATGCTCAGGGTCTTAGTGAAAGACCTCGTCTGACTTGGAGCATGCTCAGGGTCGTAGTGAAATACCTCGTCTGACTTGGAGCATGCTCAGGGTCGTAGTGAAATACCTCATCTGACTTGGTGCATGCTCAGGGTCGTAGTGAACTACCTCATCTGACTTGGAGCATGCTCAGGTTATTAGTGAAATACCTCGTCTGACTTGGAGCATGCTCAGGGTCGTAGTAAAAGACCTCGTCTGACTTGGAGCATGGAGACTCAGGATCGTAGCTCGTAGTGAAAGTGGTTGATAAAGTTTTATGCTAATTAATTTGGTATCAAAAGCATTTGATTTAAAAGTTATGAAATTTATATGCGCTTTGGTTAAATATTAAGTTTTATCGAATATTCACTTACGTCCCAGTGGAAAATTAATTTGGCTGCAAAAGAGTTGATAGAAAATATTTTGCCAACAAAGAGTTTTAACCAAAATACCAGTTTGATTTTCTATATGTGGCCGGCCAGCCAGCTTGTCTGTCGGCTATCGTATCGACCTATATTAATTCAAAATTAGTTTGAAAAGCACTATTATGGAATGTATTGTTTATAAATTCTTTCATCACACTCCTAGAAACTGATTACAGTTCTACAGATAATGCATATTTTTTAATGTTTGCAGGAGCACACAATTCCAAATGGAGGATTTGACAAACTGCCCGTCAGCTTAATCACTAAGCAGCTCTATGACATTTTAAAAAGAAAAGAAAAAACACAGCAAGCTGCTGCCAGTAGGTATTGCTGTCAGTAGGTATAGCTGCCAGTATAGGTAATGCTGTCAGTAGGTATTGCTGCCAGTAGGTATTGCTGCCAGTTGGTATTGCTGCCAGTAGGTATTGCTGCCAGTAGGTATTGCTGTCAGTGAGGTGTCGCTGCCAGTAGGTATAATTGTTGTCAGTAGGTATCACAGGTCAGAATTATACAGACTGATGTTACCAACAGCGGTCAGTATGATGTAATGCTCATATGTAATGAATCACCCTGTATTTGATGCTGTCTATTTGATGTGCGATGCAGTTTTACATTCCACTTAAGTTGGCAAAGAGCTGCCTATCAAATCTGATCAGAAATCGCAAAAATAATAGCGCTTTTGCTATTTCCTGTCGTCTTGGACTTTTGATAATTTTTGTATATTGATTAGTACACTGGCAGTCCAGTGCGCTGTGAGAGCCTGTCATGTGTGCCGATAAAGCACAGAGAATAAGTGTGTGCACACTTATTCTATAACGGTTAAAGGTGAATGATTAATGCAGATGGTAGCATGCAGCTAGGCATGTCAGTGTGGCATGTCTGCTTGTCAGCATGGCCTGTCTGCTTGTCAGCGTGGCATGTCTGCTTGTCAGCATGGCCTGTCTGCTTGTCAGCATGGCATGTCTGCTTGTCAGCATGGCACGTCTGCTTGTCAGGGTGGTATGCCTGCTTCTCAGCGTGGCACGTCTGCTTGTCAGTGTTGCACGTCTGCTTGTCAGGGTGGCACGCCTGCTTGTCAGGGTGGCACACCTGTTTGTCAGCATGGCACGTCTGCTTGTCAGCGTGGCACTTCTGCTTGTCAGGGTGGCACGTCTGCTTGTCAGCGTGGCACGTCTGCTGGTCAGCTTGGCACGTCTGCTTGTAAGTGTGGCATGTCTGCTTGTCAGCGTGGCGTGTCTGCTTGTCAGCGTGGCACGTCTGCTTGTCACCGTGGCACGTCTGCTTGTCAGCGTGGCACGTCTGCTGGTCAGCTTGGCACGTCTGCTTGTCAGCGTGGCATGTCTGCTTGTCAGCATGGCACGTCTGCTTGTCAGGGTGGCACGTCTGCTTGTTAGGGTGGCACATCTGCTTGTCAGTGTGGCATGTCTGCTTGTCAGTGTGGCATGTCTTTTTGTCAGCGTGGCACGTCTGCTTGTCAGCGTGGCACGTTTGCTTGTCAGCGTGGCACGTCTGCTTGTCAGCATGGCACGTCTGCTTGTCAACGTGGCACGTCTGCTTGTCAGCGTGGGACATCTGCTTGTCACGGGTTCGATGCCCGTATGATGCAATCTTTTCCCGAATATCCAGTCGTGACTTTGGATGGAGATATTATAGTAGAGATTGGATCGACAGTTTAGAGAAGAGTAAAGTGAATACTGCATTTCGGAATAATAATTTGTCCAGTCAGAGGCTATTTGAGATTGCCATCTGACAGGGTTGGCTCGGTTTAAACCAATGGTTTAAACCGAGCGGTTTAAACCGATGGTTTAAACCGAGCGGTTTAAACCTGGTTTAAACCAGCCGAAAAACCGGTTTTTATGGCTTTTTTGGTTTTTCATTTTTTTTGTAAAAAACAATATTTTAAGCTCCTAGTGGTTCATGTGCGATAGAAATGCAATTATATATAAATATCAGTTGTGGAAGTTTATTTAGGACACTGTAGTAAAGTGGTGGCAGAGCTCAAGTTAAAACTACATGAAATCCTAGCACAACAATAAATTAGTGAATTTCATTTTCAATCGCTTTATCAAGTGATATAATGATCTCTTTACTGATGAAATATAAAAACCATGTGAAATATACTAATCTAATCATCCGCTCTAATAATGAATGATTACTTTGTCAAGTCTGGCCAGTGAGAAAGGATTACTTATAATTAGAAATTAAAACAATAAAATCCTTTTGGGCAAAAGCTTTAAGTTTGCAAACTAATATTTCATTTATTCGGTACAAGCCGAAGTAGTTGGATTGTTTGAATTCAGTTTATCAAGTTTTTTGTGTTTTGAAAAGTTAAAGTTGTGTCTCAAGTTTCTAACAGGTCTCGCAAACAGGATCCCATTTGGCAGTTTTTCACTCGAACTGCAAAAGGCAAAGGTTTCGAGGCAAAATGTAATAGGTGTGCTGTCGTAATGCGAGGTCATGCAGATAGGCTTAAAGCCCACGTAGCAAAATGTCAAGCTGAAAACACCAATTTATTCAGTATTCAGTATTCTAGTATTCAGGTGATAGAAGTTAAGTCATCTGCCACAGCTCCAAACACTAGCAATGCATCTGCATTATGCTCTACACTACCACACGACTAATCACTTGGATTAAAATTCCTACTTATACATTGAGCTGTATGTAAATTATTCCCTTTATGGTATAAGATTTCTGCTCTGTATTTCATCGATCATGTTTGATTAAAGACTCATTCCAAAATTTCTCTATTTTCTCTCTTTTTTCCCCATAACAACGCCCACAGTACTATTTTTAACAGATGATTCAACATAGGTATGTTCAATACTCAACTATGCAGCTATAGTAAGTGATGTTAATTAGACTTATAATTGCAAAAACCTTGGTGAAAGTATGAAAACCTGTTTAAACCAAAAAACCTGGTTTTTCGGTTTTTTCATAAAAACGGTGTTTTTTTTCCAACCCTGCCATCTGACTATCCCTAGTGTACCTGATATAGATGATTGGAACATAGTTTAAGTATGGCTGAGTATGTCTAACGCTTGTCAGTGTGTTTATTGTCTCCGGCTGTTCGCATCTCAGCATTTACGAAAATCCATGTAAATTGACACAAATTGGCGTCTCATTTACCCTAACTTCCAACCCTGATGTCATTAAAACAGACGGACAGACAGACACTGCCCTTAAAATAGTAAATACTTTATATTTATATATAATATATATTTTGTTTACTTCGTTTTACTCATAGAATATTTGTTTAATTTTTACCGTAGATGCCTAGAAAAAAAGAAAAAAATCTAATCAGATTGACATTATTGGTGTCTTCCGTTGACTTAACAGCAACCGCCGTAGATTGGAATCAGTTTATTTCTCTGACGTAGTAATTACAGTTTGGTTAATGTTATGTCCCGTGATGTTCTCACGTGAATTGAAAGGCCAATAAAAGGCTCAATATAAAACTTCTCGTATCACTAGTTTATGACAAACACTTCGGGTTTTACCGAAGAGCCCTTACTAAATATAGACGCTCGCTATTTACAGTTTCGTTTTAGCTTGGCTATTCCATCCAACAATTCTAAGTACGTGTACATGTCCGACTTGCGATCATAAAAATGTCAAATTCTGAAGAGTTAAGACCCTGGCGTTTTGACCCTGACGCCAGAAAACGACAATAACTATTTTATATAACATCTATAAGTGAGTGGGGGTTAAAAAATTTGGCGAGATTAATCGTGATAACATTATTTTATTAATTATAGATTAACATATGACATTTTATAAATTGATATGCAGGATGAGTAAGTTTTGTCATTATAAGAATAATACATGTAATTGAAAAATTTAAAAGATAAAATATTAATAATATTATATTACAACTAAATGGCATTAATATTATAATGTAAAATATAGATTTATACAGTAGCATTAGAAGAATACTAGAAAATGATCGGAGTTACTACTACTAATACAAGTAGTTCATAAAATAAATTACTTACGTGCCTTGGTGATATCTGGAGTATGCAATGGAGTCTTTAAAATGGCGAAAACAAAGGCAAGAGTAACGAGGCGAAAAAATAAAGTTTTTCACATCCAGCTTCACCCAGTTGCTCCACGCCCGATGAAGGTCTGGCCTTTTCTCTGCACTGGGAAGAAAAAAAGAAAAAAAAGAAAAAAAAACAAGTGCCTTTCAGCATTGCAGTTGGCAGCTGCACAAACAAGATATTGCGTGTTAGGCATTATGACGAATTGAAATTAACAAGTTTACTATGAGAAAGCGTGTTTGCTATTTGCGATAGATCAAACTTGAACTGAAACTAACATAGTCTGATCATTTGACTTACAATTCCTGCCATATGGCGCAAACAATTTCTGCACCACTTTTCGACCATCACAGGTGACGAACAGAACAACTTTATTAGAGGATGATATGCACTCCTTTGAGCTAAGGTTAAAAGATTAAACGAATTTGTACCATTGCTTTTTTAGATATCAGTGCTCAAAATGACAACATTACAATGATGATGAAATAGACGCGTAAGAACAATAGACATGGTTTTATTGAATGAGTGAAGTACATTTGTGAAAATATTTCGACGAGTGAGGTTGCATGAAAGTGTGAACAGAAGCCATATTGTACAACTACGTCCCATTTGAGCCGTTTTGGAAAGGGATTCCAACCTATGGCGGTTTAGTGATGGCGGCAATTAACTGTTCGTTTTTGAGCTTTTGAGAGCTTGTAATCACATTTTCACATATTTTGCACCTATAACACAGCGGAGTAAGACATGGTGAATCTTTTAATACCAAATAACTGTAATGGGAATTTTGTTGCAAGTCAACCTTTAAGGATTTCACTTAAAAATGTTGTTTGTTTAAAATCTCTAACCATAATGCACAAATTCTCTGCATGAATCATGTTCTAAGAGCATCTGCTGTATATCAGTTGGGTTGACATATTCGTTTCTTTAAGAACCTTCGGAGCTGGGAGGAAGGCCTAGAAAAACAAGTTCGCTGTCAGCACTGACCTCTAAAGGTGGATTTGGTAGTGTTCCTGTAAAGAAGCCTCTGCGGACATTGGCTGGCAAAGATCTGTTATTCTCAACAACAGCAGCGGATGTGATGCCTCAGGGATCAACATCAGAACAGCCAACAAACAGCAAAAAGAAAAGTGCCCAAGTAATTGAGGATTCATCAACCTCTGCTGGTAAGTTCTATTATTCATCAACCTCTGCTGGTATGTTATATTATTCATCAACCTCTGCTGGTATGTTATATTATTCATCAACCTCGGCTGGTATGTTATATTATTCATCAACCTCTACTGGTATGTTATATTATTCATCAACCTCTGCTGGTATGTTATATTATTCATCAACCTCGGCCGGTATGTTATATTATTCATCAACCTCTGCTGGTATGTTATATTATTCATCAACCTCTGCTGGTTTGTTATATTATTCATCAACCTCGGCTGGTATGTTATATTATTCATATGGAATGACTTTAACTGATGGCAAATGAATTTATAAAATTTGAAGGATAAATTCCGCGAATTATGACAAACAACCGCAAACAGGATTCCCATGACTATGATATGACATACAAGGTGTCCCATGGCTATGATATGACATACAAGGTGTCCCATGGCTATGATATGACATACAAGATGTCCCATGGCTATGATATGACATACAAGATGTCCCATGGCTATGATATGACATACAAGATGTCCCATGGCTATGATATGACATGCAAGATGTCCCATGGCTATGATATGACATACAAGATGTCCCATGGCTATGATATGACATACCCTACAGGATGAATTTATTTGCGGAGTTTTATTTCGCGAAAATTGTCGTTTCATGCATATTCGCGGATGAATTTATTCGCGGCTGAAAACTGCCGCTCTCTAGGAAAAGTTAACTCTATTGCGGCTAGTAATAGTTATTTCTATGCATGCGCACACCGCGTGTTCCGGTTTTTATTTAGCTTACAGCTGCGAAGCGATCATGCAATTCTACGGTAAACAATTTTTGCTGCGTCCAGAGGTTTTTACGAATATTCATCGCTTTGGAGGCCTTTGATAAGCCAACAACTTGTGGTAAGTGATGAGTTTTTTACATTTACTAAATTAGTTGAATTTTACTTTAGTTCTTCGGTAAAACGCAATACTAATTTTTTCCATCCCTACTGCTTCATTATTTGTTTTAGTGTGAGAGAGAGATTTTTCATCATACACCGAAGAACAATGATTGCAAGGGTGGTAGATGTCATTCTTAGAAGATCACCAATCATTCAGCGATGTCTGGAAATTGAGGTTGAAGTGACCGCAGCGAGAAGAATATATCTTACGAGAAGAATATATCTGTTTTTAAAAAAGGAACAAAAACGCCTTTACGAGCACAAATCTTTGGCCAACCGGCAAAACTTTGCAATAGTAAGCCACGAGGAGAGTTCTGATGATAACTTTCTTACCAGCCATGTAGTAGCAAGAGAATCGCCTTCAACACCGACCCAAGACAGTGACAGAGCTGCTGTTACCAAAATAACTAGTCAGAAAGCACCATTACACGCTAGTATTCACATATCAAGAGTACCAGTTTAATTTTATTGCTAGACAACCGCCATATGGACTAAACTGTTTATATTTACTCCATTCATCGTTTGTAAAATTTTATTTGTATTTGAAATATTTTATTTGTACACTCAAGTTTGTAATAAATTAAATACATCTATACATGAAATAAAATATATAATTTAATCATGTTTGCTACAGCGATATCAAAGAGTTGTTGTCGATAAAGGGGTCTAGGTTGACTGGTTGCCTCTCTGCCAATATTCCTGCCTTGATGAATATTATTACTTGTCTCTAGTTTTCGTAATCGGAGTAGGTTGTTTCATTCTCAATCTGCAGTAAACACAAAAAAGAAAAAAATATTAACGAGTGTTGAGGAAGTACAAAAACAATTGCTGAAGTATTTGATGAAAGCGATCAGTTTTTACAAACAAAAGAACTAATTAATGCAGTTGATTATGGAAAAACGTGTCTGCACTGCAAATAAAATACATACCATGATGTCCAGATCAGAATCATGATTGTCCTTGACTTCGGTATTAGATTTTGACGGAGTTGATTCTAATGTAAAAAAGAATAGGAGAGCTTTTTTGCTACGCTGAAGCCATGCCGAATAACTTGTAAAAACCTTGAATAATTTTGTAAAGTTCGACGCAATGGCAATAAGGCTCGAAGCCTGGCGATGATTTTAAAGAAGTTTTGGAACTCGGCTACGTTTAGTACTTCTGCCTCGTGGCTATTTTCGCGATGACGCCATTCTGCATATCTTGTGACAACCTTGAATAATTTTGTAAATAAATGTGATGCATTGCCAATGGTGTTAGCTCAAAGCTCAGGCAATGATTTTAAAAATGTTTTGGAACTCAATTACATTTAGTATTTACGTTAAAAACTAGGCTAGCGACTAGTTTTCAATTTGATGCAGTAGTTATTCTCTCTTGTGATTAAAAATAGAACTATTTATTCACTGAATTTAATAATTCGCGGGATTGACTGTTCGCGAAATCGCGAATTTTTATGACCAACGAATATTTTCATCCTGTAGGGTACAAGGTGTCCCATGGCTATGATATGACATAGAAGATTTCCCATGGCTATGATATGACATACAAGATGTCCCATGGCTATGATATGACATACAAGGTGTCCCATGGCTATGATATGACATACAAGGTGTCCCATGGCTATGATATGACATACAAGGTGTCCCATGGCTATGATATGACATACAAGGTGTCCCATTAAGTTTTATTTGCTCCAAGAAGATAATGAATGACTGATGTTTTGTTTTTGTTTGTTGTATAATTTGGAGTTATCATATACCGCATACAAAGTAAAACAACTTACGTTTCTAGCAATTCCAGCATCTCAAGTGAGCACGAATACGTTTGTTATATCTATTAGCCATATATGCAAATTAAAAAAGGTGCTAGATATTATATTTACGTTAGCAAAATGAAACTGAACTTGTCCTTCCTGCTAACGTAAATTGGTGCATGAGATCTGCTCTGATTGGTTATTAAGTTCAAGCCATCAATTGACGAACTTAACACTTTCAAGACTGACATCAAAACATTTCGATTGGAGTTGTTCTCTCCAAGTGGCTGGCATCAAAATAATTCGACCCGGGTCATATTAGTTTATAGGACTCGTTCTTGACTTCTCATCGGCTAATATTGCCGATATTCTGATTACTATAATATTGATGAGTTGGTAAATGGCAGTGGTAGGGAAGTATATGTAGCTGACTCTGATGATGAGGTAGGGGAGTAGAATTGGGAATACTCCCAGAATTAGTCACAGTAAATGACAACCACAGCATGAGTGAGTGAAAGATGTCAGTGCAGTTTCACTTTATTTTGTTTGTCAAAAAATGGCTTGATGAATTGATGATTTAGACTCACTCATTGCTAGACTTCTGATGGTTGTAACTCCCCCTGTTATTACAATATTTGGTCACACTCACATCTTATATGATTATTTGCTTTGGCCAAACTATTATTGGATATGTAAGTGACTACTGGCTAAAAGTAGTAGATTACTAGACTAGTTCTAAAACTGCTTCTAAGTAGTATTCTGCTGCAAAGTATGATATTTTACGCGCAAATATTTCCTACCCCTCCTCTCTGTTAGGGAGAGGAAGGGTAGGGTATGGAGAGATAGGAGAGGTGGGGTATTGGGAGATAGGAGGGAGGGGTGACGGGGGATTGAAGGGGTTTGGTGTGGGGAAATATTCTTCTTTCGATCCACCACGCCTGTCGAACCGACCAATTTCCAAAGCGGGCTGTAGATAACTCATACATTTATAAAGAATAGTTACAGAACAATTATAATTGTATTAGATTACAATGATGAAGTGGAGAGGAGAGTTGGTGGTGGATCCAATTCAGATAGTTGTATGCCTATGGATATGGATGATGCAGGTGACCACGTATGAGAAATGAGCGAGAGTGATTAAAAAACAGGCCATTATGTTTTGACTGTTGTGCCTTATCATAGGCCCAACGCTAAATAGTAATAATAATATATGCCATGTCAGATGTAAATAAAAGTAAATAAAAAATAATCAAAGTATTTACTGCAATAAGCATACCTTGTACTCTTTTCACACCAAAATTATCATTTTTGGTGTGAAAAGATCTGAAGTTACATTATTACATTACAAAAGGCCTGAAGGTACATTATTTGTCTTGAAGTTACATAGACAAGATTCAGCAGGATAAACTCATGTTTAGTATGATATGAAAGCTCATGTTGTCAGCTTCACAATGGTCTGCTCATACACACATTGTTTATACACACAAACTCATGTTTAGACGGTAGACTCATTATATAAATGCAAAACCTTAAAATTGGCCAGCCACTGGGTGGGGGATTTTACTGAAGCGACTAGACTTGAAAGTGTTAATTGCACATTTTTCGTACTATTGGCTGGTTGAGACTTAAAAAGTCTGTCAAATTATTGGTCAGCTTATAAGTGCAGTCATAACCTAATCAAATGTTGTTGGCCGGTTTATAAGTGCAGACATAACTTAATCAAATGTTATTGGCTTGTTTATAAGTGCAGACATAACTTAATCAAATGTTATTGGCCAGTTTATAAGTGCAGACATAACTTAATCAAATGTTATTGGCTTGTTTATAAATGCAGACATAACTTAATCAAGTGTTATTGGCCAGTTTATAAGTGCAGACATAACTTAATCAAATGTTATTGGCTTGTTTATAAGTGCAGACATAACTTAATCAAGTGTTATTGGCCAGTTTATAAGTGCAGATATAACTTAATCAAATGTTATTGGCCGGTTTATAAGGGCAGACGTAACTTAATCAAATGTTATTGGCCGGTTTACAAGTGCAGACATAACTTAATCAAGTGTATGCCAAGATATTTTTTTCTATTAGGCTTGTTTACTCGTCTGCTTCAGGTGCAGACGATGCAGTTGAACATACTCAAACTCATCTGGAGACACAAGGCTCTTTGGAGGAACCACTCGCTACAAACCCAGACAACGAAGTTGAACAAAGGCCGGCTAGGGAGAGCCCCCGCAAGGAAACATACAAATCACAGGCAAGCTCTAAGGTGAAAATATTTTATTATTCTTTTACTGTCTGTTACTGGTCGACTTTAGTTACCGTAAAACCTCTATTTGAATGCTGCCCCTAATGGAACGCCGCAAAAGAAGGGTTGAACAAATAGCACCACTTTCAATTGAGCATATATAGTAGCGTATTTTAGATTTCTTATAAATTTTATGACACTTCTTTAATCAAAGTATTTGAACCTTAGGAACTTAACGAACTTGAGCAGTGGCAGCATTTTGTGAGTGGAAGTCTTTTGACTCGATAAAGAGATCAAAGCGACTCACAAATTTATTCTGTTTACTTCTTGAAGGAGGTTGGGAACAAATAACAACGCCAAACAGAATTTAGATTTATTATCGATTTGGTTCCATTGTGCAGAACTCCTGTCTCACTTAGCATGCTACACGAGAGGTCATAGCGGTGAACTCCTCTCTCACTTAGCATGCTACATGAGAGGTCTTAGCGGTGAACTCCTGTCGCACTTAGCATGCTACATGAGAGGTCATAGCAGTGAACTCCTCTCTCAGTTAGCATGCTACATGAGAGGTCATAGCGGTGAACTCCTCTCCCACTTAGCATGCTACATGAGAGGTCATAGCTGTGAACTCCTCTCTCACTTAGCATGCTACATGAGAGGTCATAGCGGTGAACTCCTGTCTCACTTAGCATGCTACATGAGAGGTCATAGCAGTGAACTCCTCTCTCACTTAGCATGCTACATGAGAGGTCATAACTGTCATTAACCGCATCAAGGAAGCAGTCTATTACTTGTTACTATTACTAAACTATTACTTGTTAAAATTCGTTGCAAAAAATATGAAAGTGAATAGGGAATCCAAAATATCAAAAAATGTCAAAATTTCTGGGACATCTTGTATCGTTGTTATAAAGTATTTTGCAGAATTGCCCTTCCGTTTGTCTCATCCAACTACTGGCTGGTATGCAGTAGATAACCTTTCACTATTGTTGTGAAGACAACTTCTCACTAACATTTTCCTAGAGTACCGTGTCATCTCGCTATCATCTTTAGCCTTGGCTCTATGGCTAGCTGATTGGCACCGCCAACAGAGGGTCGGGGGATTGGCACCGCCAACAGAGGGTCGGGTATGAAGCGTTTGACATTGTTGGCAATAAGAACATTTAGTTACAGATGCTTATGTAAGCTGTTCAATAAATCATTGATTACAAGACGACCAACTTCACCCGATGTTGACTGAAACCTCGAGCTGTTTGGGTCGGTCGCGTTGTGGACTATGAACCACTGCTAAACAATCAAACTTTGCTGCATTTCAAACAACTATTGTTAGCCTGTCAAAATGGTTGCTAGCAACTTTGGTATCTACACAGCTTTTATAAACGCAACATTTTGTACTCGGCCTGTTTCCTCTCTTCAAGTCTCAGTTCGTGTATAAAGACCAATAGACCAACTCTAGGAAAATAATGGCCCATAGCTCAAATTTGTGAGTATAGGAAGCTCAGCTTTTATTCCCATTTATTAATTGTACTAAAATTTTTGAAAAAGCAGCTGCTTCGCAACAACATGGAATATTTTTATAACCATATCAGTGACTACGCATTTTGCGAAAATTTTCACATTAAAAAACAAATCCACAGTAACAAGTCTAAACACGAAAATGATTTTTCCCAATGTCAGTATGCAGCAGCACTAATGACCGGCGCTAACGACCGGCACTAACGACCGGCACTAACGACCGGCACTAACGACCGGCACTAACGACCGGCACTAACGGCCGGCACTAACGACCGGCACTAACGACCGGCACTAACGACCGGCACTAACGACCGGCACTAACGACCGGCACTAACGACCGGGAGTAACGACCGGCACTAACGACCGGCACTAACGACCGGCACTAACGACCGGGACTAACGACCGGGACTAACGACCGGCACTAACGACCGGCACTAACGACCGGCACTAACGACCGGCACTAATGACCGGCACTAATGACCGGCTCTAATGACCGGCACTAATGACCGGCACTAATGACCGGCACTAATGACCGGCACTGGCGACCGGCACTAATGACCGGCACTAGTATGGAATATATTGTTTGTAAATTCCTCCATCACAATCCTAGAAATTGATTACAGTTTAACAGATAATGTACAGCTTAACAGATAATGTACAGCTTAACAGATAATGTACAGCTTAACAGATAATGTACAGCTTACTGCTTGCAGGAGCATGCAATACCGAATGGAGAATTCAGTCTATCACCCGTGATCATGGTTTCTGAGAAGGCCGCAGATAATTTGAAAAGCGATATTCAAACACCAGAAACTGTGACAGGTATGTAACGGAGAGCCGTGTCAGCGAGAGATTTGCTTTGTTATTCAATAAGTTTCCATGCAGAGATAGACTAGCGGCACCCAAGTGTACTTGTAGCGGCACCCGGGTGTACTTGTAGCGGCACCCGGATGTACTTGTAGCGGCACCCGGGTGTACTTGTAGCGGCACCCGGGTGTCCTAGTATCGAAATGCTACGCTCGTCTGACAAGCGGATCACGTTTCCATAAGGTGCTATAATAGAAGAGCAATAATTGTGTGGCGTCTCATGTTAGGCATACGTCTGCATATGAAGTAACAGGGATGTGAGACATTTTCACACACAAATATGATGCAGTGGGTTGCCAAGGCCCTTTCCAGGGCACAAATATGGTAATCGCACGATTGCTTTGCTAACAAGGCTGTTTCCATGATGGTATTGCAGCTCCGTATGGGGAAGTTGGTGAATACAGTGAAAATACTATGAATTAATAAAATTTTACCATTACCACTGTATTTTCACTTTTCGTGCCATTATCTGGGTTAAGATTCGCATAGTGACTCTATGTTACAGCAATGTCACTAAAGCTTGCTCTCACGGTTTTTATTAGTAAGTTTAGCAATACGTATACTAGCTCAGTCAAATTAGCCGATGATAACTACATAACCTGTCACTGTTTATAAGCGGTTTTTCATACCCATGCAAGGCTAGACATCTAGCTAGTCTTTACTATAATAAGAGCTATGTTTGACCCTCTGACCAAAGCCAAGCTATAAGCATTAAGGCAGAAGATTACACCGAATGGTGAATCGCACTCAGATTTTCAGGTCCACCGATTTGAAGCTAATGCTCTACCACCAAACCATGCGGACACCTTGCCACATTGTCGAATAATTGTATATCTAGTCATTACACATGATGATATCTCAGGGCGCGCAGGACCACTATAACAAATGTACTAGTTATCATAATTACAATAAGATGTTTTTTATTTGAGCCACCTCTTGGAAGTACCAGTTCCTAGATTTATGATTTTGTCTTCACAGCTGCACAATCAGAAAACTTACTCAGGGTTTCTTTTCTGAATTTTTTTCTGAAAAAATTCAGGGTTACTTTTCTGATGAAAATTAATAATGGCTGTCATGATTTATTAAACCTACTTTATATGCTTTCTAAGACACTGTCATTATTTAGTTATACTAGTCTATGGCTATTGTTGTGTCTATGGCTATTGTTGTGTCTATGGCTATTGTTTTGTCTATGGCTATTGTTGTGTCTATGGCTATTGTTGTGTCTATGGCTATTGTTGTGTCTATGGCTATTGTTGTGAATGAGTTCATCTATCTGTATGCCTCTTGTACATCTGTATGCCACTTGTATATCTGGTATCAGAGGTTCCGCGGTGTTAAAGATAGTTGGTCAATGGAAGATTTACAAGATCAGACTGCCAGAGCTCTATGCTTTACTTTACTGTTTATCTTATGTGTTCATATTGTCTCATAGATGTCTGTCTGTCTCATAGTTGTCTGTCTGTCTCATAGTTGTCCATCTGTCTCATAGTTGTCCGTCTGTCTCATAGTTGTCTGCCTGTCTCATAATTGTCCGTCTGTCTCATAGTTGTCCGTCTGTCTCATAGTTGTCTGCCTGTCTCATAATTGTCCGTCTGTCTCATAGTTGTCTGTCTGTCTCATAGTTGTCTGTCTGTCTCATAGTTGTCTGTCTGTCTCATAGTAGTTCGTCTGTCTCATAGTTGTCTGTCTCATAGTTGTCCGTCTGTTTCAAAGTTGTCCGTCTGTCTCATACTTGTTTGTCTGTCTCATAGTTGTCTGTCTCTCTTAGTTGTCGGTCTGTCGCAATACTATTGTACCAAACATTGTAGTCACAAATAACATTGATATGTTTTCATCCGTGGTTTGCTTCAGGAGTTAATGATTTTTTTTTAGAAATTTGGCCAATCAAGAGTTAACATCATGAGGACTACGCCCGATTAGCTCACATATGGCCATGATACTTGTTCTGCTGCAGGTCCCAGCCCGTCAGAAAAAGTGGAACAACCTAAAACTCATAAAGATGAAGTGTCAGCTTTGCTAGCTTTTAAAGGTGGATTTGGTTTCATTCCTGCTAGAAAGTGTGCTGATCAAAGCTTGTCATCCTCTACCGCTGCTGTCATAGACACGGCATCTAGAGACTCATCAGCGAAGAAAAAGTCCAAAAAACGAAAAAGGAAAAAAGCGAGATCTGCTGAAGACATAGAGAGCAAAACGATTTCAACTGATGCCGGTAAGTGATGCCTTACAGGATACTTTTAGCCAGGGTTCTCCCTAGGAATTGTGATCTAGGGGAGGAACATTCTAGGCTGAGGAAAGCCTTAGTTTTAGCTGCACAAGTCTAAAACCAGGAATAAAAAGAGACGGCTGATTATGCACGATTAAAGCACATAAATTACATAATTTTTTTATTATATATTTCAATACATCAGAGTCTTGGCTTTCGAATGAGGATATATTCAATACATAAAGAATAGTAGAACTATGAAAAACAGGGTGTCAAAAGTATGTCCTGCAAAAAAAACACTTGGTTCAGGTTCTCAAAATGCTATGTCACAATTATTATTGAGCCTTAGGTAGTCGATCCCTTTTGCTGTCATTGAAGCTGCGCTTTTCTCTGACAATCGGTGCTGTTAAACCTGGAGAGCGCTAATAATAAGCTAGGATTTTAGATAATCAACAATGCCCGGGATCGTGCTAACGCCCGACCAATACAAACACATGTTCTGGGTTAATTAGTTATGTTTCAATAAATGTACTGTCGTTGATAAAGGTAATGAAATCACATCAATTAAAGTGTGACCTGCGGTTGCGTGGCCCTAGGACTACATGTCAATCGCACTTTCGCGAGATCACGCAATGCTTGAAACTAATTAGTCTCAGTCGCGACCCTCAACATCACAATATAATGAGAGGGCTAGTGCATAATATCATCAGGAAAACATAGTATGGTGCTTAGAATCTGAGTTATTTATCATAGAAATAATCTGTAAATGGAGAACTAATGACACTGATTCCTTTGTCAACTTAATTGGTTCTCTGGAGTTGTCCTATCTTCGCCTGACACTAGCGTCATTATCGTAGTTGATAAATATAAGCGGTAAGCAATAAAATTGGCGGTAAGAGCACACAACACCGCATAAGAAAATTGTGACGTCACAATTTCCGAGCCTATGCCAGAAAACATTTCTGCGTTAGAGCTCTGGGGAAATCCTATAAACACCAACCAATGTCTGTCTCACCATGGCAAACAATAGCTCATTCGAAAGCCAAGACTCTGATGTATAGAAATATACAATAAAAATATTGTAGTTTATGTACTTTAAGGACGAGAGCTCATGAGCAGACAACTCATGAGCTCATAATACACTTTAAATATAGTTGGATGGTGAAGAATGGATGGTAGAGAGACAGTAATAAACCAATGCTCACTTCACTCGCTGACTTTTGCATGTATTTTTTTGTCTTCAGACTCTGCAATCGGTTTGGTATCCTTAAAAATGTCTAATATCTTAAGGCTCACGGATCTGATGGTTTTTGTTTAAAAATCTGCAACCTCAGAATCCAGTTCTAGCGATTACCTGATTGAAGGTATTCCTGTCAGCAAGCTGAGCTCATTGTCATAAGCTGGGTCTCTGAAACTTGTTGCGATGCTTTGTTCAAAATTAAAAAAGCTTAAGTTTTTATTTAGTTAATTCCATTTTAGAAAAATGGAATTAAAAAAGGGGCATTGAAACTTTGTACACGGTTCTTGTGCTTTGCTAGTCGTCAACTTGCTCTGAATTAAATCACTGCTCAAGTCAAGGTCAAGGCAGCTTGACTAAGAGTTGTTTTAATTTCAAGTTCATATACAGTTATGTATATGAACTTTTTATTTTATATAAAGGTCATATACAGTTATGTATATGAACTTTATATTTTATATAACGGTCATATACAGTTACAGTCAAACATGGATAACTCGAACTTCAAGGGACCGAGCAAAAGTGTTCGAATTATCAGAGCATTCAAGTTATCAGAGCACTGTCACAAGTCCATATATTTACTTATTTATTAGTAGATACATGTACATATACAAACTATAATATAAATCAAAAGCACAAATGGCTTGTTTTAAATTAAATGCTTCTAATGTAAAGTTTAAAACGTTTTCATGAAAAAGTATAGAGATTTTTCTATCACTTGAGATTGGTTTGTTGTTTGAGGTGATGTTATTGCCAGGACGTTTTTCAGATTGACATTGGCAAAACTTGATCGTTGTTGAAATGCTCAAAAGAAAAGACATTTTTTTCTTTTGGAGTTTTACCCACGATCAATTTTGCCGTTTTTTCTTGAAGTTTATGCAAAGATTACCTTACTTTACCTGGGATTCGTTAAGAGCAACATTCCGAGGCAGTTCAATTACAAGTTTTACGAGGTTTTACGGTACATTCTATATCACTCACGCTTTTTTAATAGATACTTATTGAATGTACACACGTATTCTGTGTTTAGGTCAAACGATGAATAGTTTTTTGTAGCTCAGACAACGTATACGTTTAATTACAACATTTTTTAAGACGTTTTAAACATTCAACATTCCGACGTTGATTCAACACGGAATCAACGTCGGAAAACTATTCATCACGGGCTAGCCGAGTTACGCACTCAAGGATTTTCGCCACGCACATACAAAACAACATGCTGTTTTTGTTTTGTATGTGCGTGGCGAAAATTCTTGCGCGCGTGACCCGGCTAGCCCGTGCTATTCATCGTATCGCAGTATAAATCAAATTTCACCAAACATTTAGAAAGGTCGTTGACAAAAATATTTTGCCGATGCTGGTAATAACGACGCTTATGAATTACGTAAAGATGAAGTTTACCTCTATGGCTTTGAATAAAGTGATTTTCTAAAGCGAAAACAACCGTTTCGGTAGCTGTTGGGCAAAAAAACAGTTTGAATTAACAGTGTTGAGTTCGAGTTATCTATAGCAATTTATCATTACGTGGGAACGGACCAAAGGAAATGTTCGAACTAACCATGTGTTCGAGCTATCCGTGGACGAGTTATCCATGTTTGACTGTATGTATATGAACTTTTTATTTTATATAAAGGTCATATACATTACATCACTGTATATCAAACTTGATATAAAATTGATCAATTGGTGACAGTTGAGATTTTAGCAGATATTTTTTGGCTCATTAAGTTTATTAAATTCGAATATAAAAATTCACCAATTACTTATTTATGAGTTTTTATGATAAATGCATGTGCACACAACTTACGAAAATTATTCATCAACAACGTCGCAAACCCTTGTTTAAAAATCTCATCAACAAATTTAACCAGCGTTTTGTAGAGTCGTTAAAGTATAATAACGATACAAAACACATGTAAGCCTATTTAAATATGTTACCAAGTTTTTGTAAATTGTCGACAGTTTCTTAAAACTTACCCATCTGATCGGATTATACACAAATAGACAGATTAGATTGGCCGAAAATCGTTATTAAAACTTGTCAAGCCTTGCTTTTATCAAAATTAAGACTGGCAAACGAACTGCCGAACGACAGAGATAGAATGATTAAGTCGTGCGCATTTCACGAAAGAATAACGCCCACATTTCACCAGTCTATAGCATTGTCGAATTGTCGAAGGTTTCTGTAATTAACGTAGGAGTACTGAAATAGTTTCTTTTTTGCCGATTTTAAAGTAACTGACATTTTGGACACTTTTGAGTATTTTGGTATTCTAACTGATGTCCAACGCAGTGTAAGTAAAGGAAATGACAGTGATATTTTTTATAACGATTCTTATGAGATTATTACAATATTTAATTATAAGTTTGGATGACTATTGAAGTGTTATAGTCACACTAACAACATCGATGATAAGCAGTATGTTACTGTTATTATTTTTTCTAAATAATTTTGTTAAATAGATTTTCTAACAATCTATATAAATATCACAACTTCTTGATATTGTTAGCTATGACGTTTTGAAATGTAAACAAAATTGTGCATAGGTTTACTATTATTACTATATTAATAATATTGGTTATTCTAATAATATCAGTGCATTTTACTTCTAATATTGACCAATATTGCATTTTTCCTATCCTATTGCAGGGGGAAACTATAAACATATAATCTTTTCCTTTCATTATTGCTGTTTGTTGTATATAATAACACCCACACCCAGTACATTGCAGCTACCATAGCAGTTATCCTGTTGCGCTGCAGTGCCATTTGACTATATTGCATTTCTCAACCATCAGTACCCTTTCTTTTTTCCAATATCACTTTGGTCGTGGGCTGTATGACACGGGAATTTCTAGTTTAACTTAAATTCTGCAAAATTTTAATTTTGAGAAAAGCTTTGTTGATATCGCATGTTGAAAAGAATTTGAAAAAAAAGTTATAGCTAGGACGAAAAAGCATAAAGCGTTCCATAGAGTAAGGCGGAAAATTCTGATAATAAGGGCATCTCAACCTGTGGGCGCTGTATTAATTAATAATTAATGGGTCGCGGTCACAGGAACCATGGTTAAGTTGCAAATCACGAAGTTGAGTTATTCGACTTTAAAGTTGCACTAACTGAATTTATAATATTGGTAAGGATTTTGATAACACGTGCTTCCGGACCAATCAAAGAGTGATCTTTCTGAATCTGAAGTCAGTTTAGATAATAAATGTCTTCAAACCTCGGAAAAAACCCTTAAAACCGTTGCTATGCTAAACAGGAAGTACTGAAAAGTGGCGTCTGAAAAACGTAATCGTTTCTTTTTTGCCGATTTGAAAGATAATTCTGACATTTTGGACACTTATAATGAGTACTTTGGTACTCCAACTGATGTCAAAAGCAGTGTAAGTAAAGGGAATGACCATGATATATTCCTAACCATTCTTATAAGAGTTTTACAATATTTAATTATAAGAATAATTATTCGATTTTATAAGATTTAATTAAAAGAAAAATTATTCGAATTTGCAAGATCAAAGTATAGAGTGACCGATGATGTGCAATATGTTGCTGTTATTATTTTTTTTAAGATTTTGTTGATCAGACTACGGTTGTGCTCAATATCGCAGCACTGCCAAGCCGCTTTTAATATCTGCAAAATTAAGTAATAAATTTTCTTATAGATATACAGCCATTTCTATGACATCCAGCCAAAATCTGTTTAGATTTTTAAATTCAGCATAATGTTTTTGATATAAAAACAGAAATCTAGATAATTATCACAACCTCTTAATATTGGTTGCTATGACGTTTTGAAATGTAAACAAAACTGTGCATCGGTTTTCGTTTCTCAGACGTTAACACCAGTTTTCTCGGGACTATGTTTTCGCACTGATGGTAAACGTGCATTCAGTTTACTGACTATAAAACCTGCTGTAATTAAGCTAGAATCAAAATTTTTTTTGCAAAATAACTGTGAGAATTTTCTCCTTCTGTTAATGCAGATAACTCTAAATCTTATAATCCCGACCTAACCATGGTTTTTGTGATCATGACACATTTAGCATATGCAATCGCGAAAAGGATATAAAGTATATGGTGAAAACGATGGGTGTGATTAGAATGGCTTGTGCCTTGCGTAGCCTTGTTGTCTCGCACGGTTAGCAGACTTCCCATTTGAATGTCGTGAGTTCAAGTCCAGTACGAAGGTGTTTTTTCGTTGTTAATTCTTATCGCTATGACTGGACAAACGAATGACAGACAAACTCTGAGATTTTGATGTATAAATATACACTAGCTGTGCTACTCGGCGTTGCCTGGGTATTAAAAAATTCTTTGGACAGAAAATTGGTTTGTATTTAACATTTAACAACATTTGCCATTCTAACTTTCAAACTACATATCATTGGAGAAGTGTTTTGTGTAGTTGAAATAAATAAAAAGAGAAATTAAAAACAATTGTAAATGTTTTCAAACCATTGTAAATTTAAAGTTTCATAACTTTCAGCGACGTATATCTTTTAATAACGTGCTGTGGAACCTCGGTTCGAAAACCAAGTTGTTGAGATCCGAAACAATTTTTCTCATTATAATGAATGTAAGTAAATTTTAATCCATTCCAAGGCGAGGAATCAACTTTGGTAAAGTATTTTTTCAACATTTACACCATAAACTGTACTGTATACTATAAATAAATAATAACAGGTAGATATAGATCGTGTTTAATTTTTATGAAAGGTTTTCTATTTATGATGGTGGAAAAACAAAACAAAAGTAAACATTCCGTATGTTTTGTTCTTAAAACATCAAAAACATTAAAGGTTAAGATACAACAACACAAGTTGCAGAAATTGATAATGAAACAGCTGAAAATACAACAGATGAGTTACATCAAAAATCGTAAGAAACGGAAAATATAAACAGCAATGGCACGTTTACTTCACATCTTTGAAAGATAATCCTCCAAAACAATTTAGGGTAACTCGACTGGAGGGGTTATCTCTCTAGCAATTCTGTTCGGTAAATCTTTTTATCCCAGATGACTCCTCCCTTTTTGTAAATAATTTATGAAGCGTAAATTTCTTCTTCCTTTGTTAACGAATGTTTGCATGCTGTTACCAGAGCTGTTCCAATCTCAATGCGCATGCTCTCGAATTTATGTTCTAGATCCGAGATGAACAAATATCAAAATCTTTGATTAATAACCAAGTTGTTCGAGAAAGGAAGCGTCCAAGAGCCAAGGTTCCATTGTATATAATCAGTACACAAATCGCCAAATTTAATGTTTGAAATAAATCATTGTCGATATCGTGGGGCTGAATGAATTAGCCCTAACGAAAAAAGAAGAATAAGCATCGCGTTGCATATACTTAGGTCCCAAAATATTTCTGAACAGAAGCATCGTAATTCGTGGAAGCAAGGTTAAAATAATTAGCATGCACAGGGTGTATCCGTTATATGAAAATGTATCTCAAGACTATGGTGTTCTAGCTCAGCGGTAGAACGTTCAGATTAAAAAATTGTTAATGCATTTGTCATGAGTTCAAACCCATCAGAATGTGGAATTGCAATATCAAGATTTTAAGATCTATAGTCGGAATGCAGAGAGACGACAAAAGACAGGTGACATACTTTTAGAAATATTTATAGATATACATGTTATTACAGCAGTGGAGCCTGCATTCACCACGGATGAGGTTGCCAAGCTGAAGCAAGATCTCGATGAAGCTTATAATAAAGCGCAAGAGTTCTGCCAAAAAGCTGATGCTCAGGTGTCTCACTATAATTGTCAAAGTTTTGAGCTGGATGAGCTGACTCAGACTGGAATACACTGACACAAACTTGACTACACTGACTCAAACTGGAGTACACTGATTCAGACAGGAGTATACTGAATCAGACTAGAGTATACTGACTCAGACTGGAGGTATACTGACTCAGACTGAAGGTATACTGACTCAGACTGGAGGTATACTGACTCAGACTGGAGTATACTGACTCAGACTGGAGTATACAGACTGGAGGTATACTGACTCAGACTGAAGGTATACTGACTCAGACTGGAGGTATACTGACTCAGACTGGAGTATACTGACTCAGACCGAAGTATACTGGCTCAGACCAGAGTATACTGATTCAAACTGGAGTATACTGACTCAGACTGAAATATACTGACTCAGACTGGAGTATACTGACTCAGACTGGAGTATACTGACTCAGACTGGAGTATACCAACTCAGACTGGAGTATACCGACTCAGACTGGAGTATATCGACTCAGACTGGAGTACACCGACTCAGACTGGAGTACACTGATTCAGACCGGAGTATACTGACTCATACTGGAGTATACCGACTCAGACTGGAGTATACCGACTCAGACTGGAGTATACCGACTCAGACTGGAGTACACCGACTCAGACTGGATTACACTGATTCAGACCGGAGTATACTGACTCATACTGGAGTATTCTGACTCAGACTGGAGTATACTGACTCAGACTGGAGGTATACTGACTCAGACTGGAGTATACTGACTCAGACCGGAGTATACTGACTCCACTACTGATATATACTGATCAGATTGTAAAATAAGACCAAAACAGTTGGTGACTAATAACCAATAAAAAGTATTTTTATTGTCTCATCTCCTTTACATAAAAACAACCAAATTGATATGTAGCCTTGCTGTTACAGGCAAGATGAACTGCTCACATGTGTAGGTCAAAAAACATGCATAGCTAGTCAAACCTAAATTTTCTTTAATCTAAATTACCTTAAATTTCACTTGTTTGTATACACTTTTACGTTTTAACTTCATATTTTTTAAATATTTTATTTTTAGTTATCACGGCTGATTTCTCGATTTTCACCCACATCAGGTCTTTTTTTGCTGCATTTCTCTTTTACTTTCTTCACGCTGAGCTACTAAAGAACTTGGAAGATTTCTCTAAGAGTTTATTTGAAGTTGTTTGCTCATGGTTTTATTACTTGTAATTATGCTTTAAAAGAAGCATTTTCTTTTTTCATCACTGCTGCCACCCTCACTTGTTTTTATGGAGTACATTATATTTAAACTAAAAAATACCAAGTACAGTGAACCTCCGCCATACGACACTAATTTGTTGCGGTGTTGACATCATAAGACGAAAATGTCGTATAGTGTCGGTATAGAAGGCTATAGAAACCTATCGTACTTAACTAATGCAAACGCCTCCTGGTAAAAAACATCAAAATTTTATATACTTAGTGCGCATATAAAAAACCAGTAAGAAGCTAGCAAGCTAACCTTAGTAACTGTAATTACCTGCAGTAACTTCAGTGTATTTTGTGTGTTTAGTGGTTACAGTTTGCTTATGATTATGGTTATGATTCATCTTCCTTTAACGTCATTACCGATTGTAGGACTCATGGCTAACGAATTAAAGGCATATATGCAGTCAAATAATTATATAAGTATAGTCTATTAAGGTTTATAGTAAATATTATATTAAACTCAAAAATGCACAATAAACTTTCATTTTCGCTTACTTTTCACTAATTCTCGTTTCACTCACACATATTAAGCATTTATCAAACGTGTGAGAATGTAACACTGTGAGAGAAAGCGGGAATTGTATCTTTTTCAGGCATTGGGAAAAGGAGTATGACCAATAGCATACCGTATAGCTATATGCTATATAGAATAGCTATATAGCATATATATATGATATATAGCTATGTAGCATATTGCTATAACAATAGCATAGCATATAGCAGCATCACATTGTCTTGACGTATTCAGCGCACCGTTCACCAAATTTGAAACTTTGAATTTTGAGAGACATTCTCGTTGATGTATGTGGTGAAAAAAATGCCGTAATGATTGGACAAAAAATACCGTGACTCAAGGCTGACGTGTAGTGTGTAGGTGTGTGTAGTGTGTAGGTGTGTGTCGGTGTGTGTAGGTGTGTAGGTGTATGTAGGTGTGTAGGTGTATATGTCATATATATATGAGCGTATGAAGTCATATATAGTAACTTACTATCAGTCTCTGCTAATAAATAGATTCAGAAAGATGTACTTTGAATACTCGCAAAACTAACTTCTTTGTGTATCCATCTTTGTACATATAGGGGATGTATCAGTGTACATATAAGGAATGTATCAGTGTACATATAGGGGATGTATCAGTGTACATATAGGGGATGTATCAGTGTACATATAGGGGATGTATCAGTGTACATATAGGGAATGTATCAGTGCACATATAGGGAATGTATCGGTGTACATATAGGGGATGTATCAGTGTACATATAGGGAATGTATCAGTGTACATATAAGGAATGTATCAATGTACATATAGGGGATGTATCAGTGTACATATAGGAAATGTATCAGTGTACATATAGGGGATCTATCAGTGTACATATAGAGAATGTATCAGTGTACATATAGGGAATGTAGCAGTGTACATATCGGGGGTGTTCTAGTCAGGAATTATGCTCATTGCTCTAGTGCTGTGAAATTTCACTCTGCAACCAACTTTTGAACTGAGTGTACAATAAATCGAGAAAAGATACTGACAGATATCGTTGCCATCTTTATCTCTCTATCTACACGCTTATCTGTTTGTTAGTTGGTTTATTTAGGAAGACTTCTTTTAGATATTGTGTCATGCTACATTGCTAAACTGCCTGGAAGAGCATGCTGAAGTGTTGAAAGGCCGAATCAAACAGTACAAGAAGGGAAAAGTTGAACTTTGCCGAAACAAGGTAAGTCATCTTACATGAACTTGTATGAACTGCAGTCTTTCCGTCTTATTTATATACATTTTTAAATAGCGGCGCTAGCTCTAATGATTTTAGGTAAATAGCGGTGAGACTGTGTGGTTCATGTTGTTACAAATACATGTAGGCCTACCAGATATATGTGTCGCGGTCACAGAAACCATGGTTAAGTCGCAAATCACGAAGTTGAGTTATCCGACTTTGAAGTTGCACCAACTGAATTTATAATATTGGTAACTATTTTTGTAACATGTTCATCTGGACCAATCAAAAAGGGATCTTTCTGAATCTGAAATCAGTTTAACCAATAGAAGTTTTCAACCCTCGGAAAAACCCTGTTAAAACCGTTGCTAAGCTAAACAGGAAGTACTGAAAAATGGCGTCCGATAAATATAATCGTTTTAAAGATAACTCTGACATTTTGGACACTTGTAATCAGTACTTTGCTATTCCAACTGATGTCAAAAGCAGTAAAAGTAAAGGGAATTACGATGATAATTTCCTAACAATTCTTAAAAGATTATTACATTATTTAATCATAAGAATAATTTTTCGATTTTATAGGATTATTATCAGATTTAATTATAAGAATAATTATTCGAATTTCCAAGATCGAAGTATATAGTGACCGATAGTGTGCAATATGTTACTGTTGTTACTTTTTTAAAGATTTTGCTGATGATTTGGCTGTGCCCGATATCGCGGTACTGCCAAGCCGTTTTAAATATCTACAAAATTAAGTAATACATTTTTTTATAAATATACAGCTATTTTTGTGACAACCAGCTAAAATCTGTTTAGATTTTTGAATTCAGCATAATTTTTTGAATAGAAACACTGAAATCTAGATGAATATCACAACCTCTTGATATTGGTTGCTATGACGTTTTGAAATGTAAACAAAATTGGGCATTGGTTTTCGTTTCTCAAACTTTAACACCAGTTTTCTCGGAACTATGTTTTCGCACTAATGGTAAACGCGCATTCCGTTTATTGACCATGAAATCTGCTGTAATTCAGCTAGAATCAAAAAAATGTTGCAGAATAACTGTGAGAACTTTCTCTTTCTGCTAATGTAGATAACTCCAAGTCTTGCAATCCCGACTTAACCATGGTTTCTGTGATCATGACCCATATGTCTTTGATCCAATGCTTACAGTTAAGTTTTTTTGTAAGCTGAATGTGTTTCTGTGTTTTAGTTTCTGCCAAATCATTAAAAATCAGCAAAGCGCGTAGAGAAATACAACCCCATGTGTAGAGTCGTAACGTGTAGAGTCATGACGTGTAGGGTCGTAACGTGTAGAGTCGTAACGTGTAGAGTGGTAACGTGTAGAGTCGTAACGTGTAGAGTCGTAACATGTAGAGTCGTATTGTGTTGGGTCATAACCTGTAGAGTCGTAATGTGTAGAGTCGTAACGTGTAGAGTCGTAACGTGTAGGGTCGTAACCTGTAGAGTCGTAACGTGTAGAGTCGTAACCTGTAGAGTCGTAACGTGTAGAGTCGTAACGTGTAAAGTCGTAACGTGTAGAGCCGTAACGTGTAGAGTCGTAATTGTAACTGTGTGGTGAAAGTACGGCTCTTACCGTTCTGTAAGAGGAAGTTGGTGTAAGAGAAAAAGACCCCAAATAGCCTTTTTATGTCTATTACTCACTCACCAATTTTATTGTCCTTGATTTATTAAAACTATATTTAATTACAATATTCAAAACTGTGCTTAATTAAAATATTGTTATGTTCAGGTTCTGAGGGTCGTGAGAGTTGTGTCGGCTTTTTGTGTGTTCGATCAGCACCGGTAGAAGTTTGGCAGTGGGATCGGACTGGTGGGATCGGACTGTCTTCGGTAGCCAGCCCTCTGTCTTAACACATTTTTACTTTCGATGCTTACCCTCCGTCCAAGCTTGGCATTATGGTTTTTGAAATCCAACGAGCGACACACAGCTGATGATTGATGAACAATTTTTTCTGATCAGAAAATTTTGACACTGATTCCGTTTATTAGTTTGGTTGGATTACTTGAATTAGCTCTGTGAGTGTTTTTTAAAAACAGTAAAAGCTTTGTGTCGATAATTTTTCATCTTTTATAAAATAGTTCTTTTTGTGTAGCAGTGGAAGAACTTGTGGTAAACGATTGTTCAATTGTAGATTTTACGGTTTTGGTGTTGATTCACTACAACAGCAACGACTCATCTCCAAAGCAGTGATTTAATTCCACCTTTATTTGATTTAATTTAGTGATTTAATTTCCACTCGATAGCTTCTAAACTAGTATGAAGTGCTATACTTTCACTGAATTTATAAATTGAACTGGACAATAAATGTTCACTACCTTGACAATACATGGTCACTACCTTGACACTACATGGTCACAACATTGACAATACATGGTCACTACCTTGACAATACATGGTCACTACCTTGACAATACATGGTCACTACCTTGACACTACATGGTCACTATTTTGACAATACATGGTCACTACCTTGACACTACATAGTCACTACCTTGACAATACACGGTCACTACCTTGACAATACATGGTCACTACCTTGACAATACACGGTCACTACCTTGACAATACATGGTCACTACCTTCACAATACACGATCACTACCTTGACACTACATGGTCACTACCTTGACAATACATGGTCACTACCTTGACAATACACGGTCACTACCTTGACAATACACGGTCACTACCTTGACAATACATGGTCACTACCTTCACAATACACGGTCACTACATTGACACTACATGGTTACTACCTTGACAATACATGGTCACTACCTTGCCAATACATGGTCACTACCTTGACAATACATAGTCACTACCTTGACAATACATGGTCACTACCGTGACAATGCATGGTCACTACCGTGACAATACATGGCCACTACCTTGACAACACATGGTCACTCTCTTCACAATACATGGTCACCACCTTGACACTATATGTTCACTACCTTGATAATACACGGTCACTACATTGACAATATATGGTCACTCCCTTCACAAAATCATTATACACTATATATACCAGTGTATACATCATTATACACTATATATACCAGTGTATACATCCTTCTACACTCTATATACCAGTGTATACATCCTTATACACTATATATACCTGTGTATATATCCTTCTACACTATATATACCAGTGTATACATTCTTATGCACTATATATACCAGTCTATACATCCTTATACACTATATGTATATACTAGTGTATACACCCTTATACACTGAGTCGCTGTTACCATGTCTACTTGCAGCTTGATGACATTGAGCAAGCTCTTGCTTCCAAAGAGGTCGAAATACGCAAATATCTGCAACCAGTTCATCGTCTCACTGGTGAAATGGATTCAGCCATAACGCAAGGTTCTTCCGCTTTGCACAGCTTGCTGGGAGAGTCTCCCGGAGTCACTGCTATAGCTGAGGCACAACGCTGTGCTTTTCATTTGAAGGACCTCAACAATAGCGTGAGGAGGCAGGACATAGGTAAGGTTTAACGGAATTTTGAAACGCAGCCTTTTAATAATGTGTTCAAATCTTCTTTTAGCTGTCGTTGGCCTTGGCCATCTAGAAACCCAAAGGTAAAGTAATTACCCAAGTACAGTACGCGCCTCTACAACATAAATAATCCGTTCCAGTAATGTTTACATTATAGGGATTTTACATTATAAGATAAGTTAAATACATGTAAATTGCCTAATCCATTTCACGACCTTTCCAAATTCAGCTCTTTGGGCATACAAAAAGGAAAAACTTGAATTTTTTAATTTGTGAGCTGTAATGCAACTGCAACATGAAAGTACTAGCAATATCAGGATTGCAAACTCATAATTCATTTTGGTTGCTAGTTAGTGGTCACCCACAATTAACCGCTTGTATTGTGTACACTTTATTGTTGGTGATGATGTCATAACAGCTAGTTGTTGCGGTCCATCACGCAGCTAAAATTTGAGTTAGGCAATAGTATGGCTCGTCTCAAGTGTGGAATTAGGTAAAAAAATGGAAGCTTTAGAGCTATTGTGTTGAAACAACCACTTGCTTTCGATTTGTTATCACATTCAGCAGATTAACTGAAAATAAATTTAGATTTTAGATACAAGTGATACAGTGCATAAGGTTTGACAGGGATTTGCAGCATTAGTAAATTTCGTCTTTCTCTTTAAGAATATGGCTGTCATCATAAAAAGTCTATTCACGTTTTCATTTGTTGGTCACAGATCTGGAGGACAGTAGCAGCATCCGCCGAGGAGACTCAGTGAGACTCAAACGGAATTTGGACTTGTGGAAAAATATGGAGGAATTTTTGCAAGAAAAAGTGTCTCACAAAAGTGTCGGTGTGTTCTTTGGTATTTCAAAAGAGGAGATCCCAAATCCAAATTTCTGGTTATTTGGCCTTTCTCAGCAGAAGACAACGGTATTTAAACCAATCAGCTTGTGTGACTATGAGTTGGCCTTCTGCATGTTCTTAGGTCTTGAAAACACCTATTCAACAGAATTCAAAAGTATAGATTATTCAACAGTGTTATTACTAATTTGGAATGTTTTATAGTTATATCTAGTATTCTTGTCGCATCTCAAGTTTCTTGTATGTTTGAACACCCGTATGTCGAGAAATGACCCTATAATCTATATATAACCTATATATAGTTGATATCCCTAAATTTCATTTTCTCTCCCAAGTTTGGCAAGAGAGAAGACGATATTTTTAGGAGCTATTATAGGAGGTATAGATTATAGGAGGTAAAGATTATAAGAGGTATACATTATAGGATGTATAGATTATAGGAGGTATAGATTATATGAGGTATAGATTATAGGAGGAACAGACTGTAGAATGTATAGATTATAGGAAGTATAGATTATATGAGGTATACATTATAGGATGTATAGATTATATGAGCTATAGATTATAGGAGGTATAGATTATGAGGTATAGATTATAGGAGGAATAGATTATAGGAGGTATATAATATAAGAGGAATAGATTATAGGAGGTATAGATTATAGGAGGTATATAATATAGGAGGAATAGATTATAGGAGGTATAGATTATAGGATGTATAAATTTTAGGAGGTATAGGTTATAGGAGGTATAGATTATAGGAGGTATAGATTATTGGAGGTATAGATTATATGAGGTATAGATTATAGGAGGTATAGATTATAGAAGGTATAGATTATAGGAGGAATAGATTATAGGAGGTACAGATTTTATGAGGTATAGATTATAAGAGGTATAGATTATAGTAGGTACAGATTATAGGAGGTATAGATTATAGGAGGTATAGATTATAAGAGGTATAGATTATAAGAAGTATAGATTATAGAAGGTATAGATTATAGGAGGTATAGATTATAAGAGGTATAGATTATAGGAGGTATGTATTATAGGCGGTATAGATTATAGGAGGTATAGATTATAGAAGCATCTGCTGTACACATAAAAAGTGATCTGTTACTTTAACTATAGTGAATTATTGGAGCATAAGAATGACAGGAGGTAAGAGGGTAACTTTGCTGAGGGGATTATGACTTATAACTTAGAGTATACAAAGAGAGTGTTTATGGCAGAATAATATGTGAACGAGTATTACTTTTGTGGCTACTGCTGTTGCGTAGTCGATTACCTTGTGTAATGCCATTATATTTCCATCTTTCATCCGACTAGTAAACTAGTTTCTGTACAGATTTTAGTTCAGTTTCCTGAATGTCTGAACTGGGAGAGACAAACACTGGCTATTGAGAAAGCACTGACCAAGGGTCCCATGCCTGTAGTGGGCGATAAAGTAAAGCTCAACTCTTCAGCACACCAATATACTGATGACGAGGATGAATATCTTCCCAAAGACAGGTAAACCTGTGATATATTCACTTTCATTCAGTTTTTAAGACTTCCAAGCCCGGGTCCAAGATAATAGGAGGAATTGTCTTCTCACTTGCTACCAAACCTGAGTAAACTCGGTTGTGAAGTTTCGCAGTGTTTTCCTGCACTTCTGGTTTATGTAGGCTAATGACATTTAGCTTGTCTTCTGCGCAGGAGAATTCGTTTTCAGCAGAATTTTGAAGCTTGAAGCCGATTAAATTATTAGCTCTCAAGATTTCGCAGTAATACTGAGGACACATGTAACCAACTTAAAAATGGAAAACAGCTGCTGACAGGACGTTAGTTTTGTATGAAGCAGTTTGAAATAGTTTGTAATGAACAACTAGAAATAGTTCGTAATGAACGACTAGAAATAGTTCCTAATGAACGATTAGAAATAGTTGGTAATGAATGATTAGAAATAGTTGTTAATGAACGATTAGAAATAGTTGGTAATAAACGATTAGGAATAGTTGGTAATGAACGATTAGAAATAGTAGTGAAAGATTAGAAATAGTTGGTAATGAACAATTAGAAATGTTTGGTAATGAACGATTAGAAATAGTTGGTAATGAACGATTAGAAATAGTTGGTAATGAACGATTAGAAATAGTTGGTAATGAACGATTAGAAATAGTTGGTAATGAACGATTAGAAATAGTTGGTAATGAATGATTAGAAATAGTTGGTAATGAACAATTAGAAATAGCTGGTAATGAACGATAAGAAATAGTTGGTAATGAACGATTAGAAATAGTTGGTAATGAACAATTAGAAATAGTTGGTAATGAATGATAAGAAATAGTTGGTAATGAACGATTAGAAATAGTTGGTAATGATCGATTAGAAATAGTTTGTAATGAACGATTAGAAATAGTTGGTAATGAACGATTAGAAATAGTTGGTAATGAACGATTAGAAATAGTTGGTAATGAACGATTAGAAATAGTTGGTAATGAACGATAAGAAATAGTTGGTAATGAACGATTAGAAATAATTGGTAATGAAAGATTAGAAATAGTTGGTAATGAACGATTAGAAATAGTTGGCGATGAACGGTTAAAAATGGTTGGTAATGATCGATTAGAAATAGTTTGTAATGAACGATTAGAAATAGTTTGTAATGAACGATTAGAAATAGTTGGTAATGAACGATTAGAAATAGTTGGTAATGAACGATAAGAAATAGTTGGTAATTAACGATAAGAAATAGTTGGTAATGAATGATTAGAAATAGTTGGTAATGAACGATTAGAAATACTTGGTAATGAACGATTAGAAATAGTTGGTAATGATCGATTAGAGATAGTTTGTAATGAACGATAAGAAATAGTTGGTAATGAACGATAAGAAATAGTTGGTAATGAATGATTAGAAATAGTTGGTAATGAACGATTAGAAATACTTGGTAATGAACGATTAGAAATAGTTGGTAATGATCGATTAGAGATAGTTTGTAATGAACGATAAGAAATAGTGGGTAATGAACGATTAGAAATAGTTGGTAATGAACGATTAGAAATAGACAAAGCTTTTTCTCCGCAACAAGAACTTTAAACTAAAACTATTCATACCAAATATACACACTATATTAGACTCGGATTACCGAAATCACCTGGTTTCTTTGGTTGCCTCCGAAGCATCGCTTACTCTGCTTTGATTTCTGTTGATTACTGGAGTTCTACAAGTTTGAAGCATAAAAATAGTATTCAGTTGAAGAGAAACTGTGTTATCCCAAGTACTTTATTCCCAAGTACTTTACTCCCAAGTACTTTACTCCCAAGTACTTTACTCCCAAGTACTTTACTCCCAAGTA
Organism: Watersipora subatra; assembly: GCF_963576615.1. Lineage (NCBI taxonomy): Eukaryota > Metazoa > Bryozoa > Gymnolaemata > Cheilostomatida > Watersiporidae > Watersipora > Watersipora subatra. The sequence continues at coordinate 38,863,763 of NC_088715.1, forward strand.
CTTTACTCCCAAGTACTTTACTCCCAAGTACTTTATTCCCAAGTACTTTACTCCCAAGTACTTTGCTCCCAAGTACTTTACTCTCAAGTACTTTACTCCCAAGTACTTTATTCTCAAGTACTTTACTCCCAAGTACTTTACTCCCAAGTACTTTATTCTCAAGTGCTTTACTCCCAAGTACTTTACTCCCAAGTACTTTACTCCCAAGTACTTTACTCCCAAGTACTTTACTCCCAAGTACTTTACTCCCAAGTACTTTACTCCCAAGTACTTTACTCCCAAGTACTTTACTCCCAAGTACTTTGAAGAGTAGTGAACGATGTTGGCTCCATCGATGCCAATTGATGGGGAATTGTTGATATGGTCAGCAGTCCTGCTTCTATACACAGGACTAGATGAATTCCCAGCCTTGCAGGCTTATTACAAAGTTTTTGCGCAAAAACTTTATTTTGAATCGTTATTTAAAATATTTGAAAGCTCGAGGCAAACAGATTGATGAAAAGAGATTCTTACTTCTTATGCTACGCATTCGTTCAAGATTTAAAATAGGTTGTAACCCGTGGCAGGTAATATAGCTAGTTATAAACAGTGGCAGGTAATGTAGCTAGTTATAAACAGTGGCAGGTAATGTAGCTAGTTATAAACAGTGGCAGGTAATGTAGCTAGTTATAAACAGTGGCAGGTAATGTAGCTAGTTATAAACAGTGTCAGGTAATGTAGCTAGTTATAAACAGTGGCAGGTAATGTAACTAGTTATAAACGGTGGCAGGTAATGTAGCTAGTTATATACAGTGGCAGGTAATGTAGCTAGTTATAAACAGTGGCAGGTAATGTAGCTAGTTATAAACAGTGGCAGGTAATGTAGCTAGTTATAAACAGTGGCAGGTAATGTAGCTAGTTATAAACAGTGGCAGGTAATGTAGCTAGTTATAAACAGTGTCAGGTAATGTAGCTAGTTATAAACAGTGGCAGGTAATGTAACTAGTTATAAACGGTGGCAGGTAATGTAGCTAGTTATATACAGTGGCAGGTAATGTAGCTAGTTATAAACAGTGGCAGGTAATGTAGCTAGTTATAAACAATGCCAGGTAATGTAGCTAGTTATAAACAGTGGCAGGTAATGTAGCTAGTTATAAACAGTGTCAGGTAATGTAGCTAGTTATAAACAGTGGCAGGTAATGTAGCTAGTTATAAACAGTGTCAGGTAATGTAGCTAGTTATAAACAGTGGCAGGTAATGTAGCTAGTTATAAACAGTGTCAGGTAATGTAGCTAGTTATAAACAGTGCCAGGTAATGTAGCTAGTTATAAACAGTGTCAGGTAATGTAGCTAGTTATAAACAGTGGCAGGTAATGTAGCTAGTTATAAACAGTGTCAGGTAATGTAGCTAGTTATAAATAGTGTCAGGTAATGTAGCTAGTTATAAACAGTGGCAGGTAATGTAGCTAGTTATAAACAGTGGCAGGTAATGTAGCTAGTTATAAACAGTGGCAGGTAATGTAGCTAGTTATAAACAGTGTCAGGTAATGTAGCTAGTTATAAACAGTGGCAGGTAATGTAGCTAGTTATAAACAGTGGCAGGTAATGTAGCTAGTTATAAACAGTGTCAGGTAATGTAGCTAGTTATAAACAGTGGCAGGTAATGTAGCTAGTTATAAACAGTGGCAGGTAATGTAGCTAGTTATAAATAGTGTCAGGTAATGTAACTAGTTATAAACAGTGGCAGGTAATGTAACTAGTTATAAACGGTGGCAGGTAATGTAGCTAGTTATATACAGTGGCAGGTAATGTAGCTAGTTATAAATAGTGGCAAGTAATGTAGCTAGATATAAACAGTGGCAGGTAATGTAACTAGTTATAAACGGTGGCAGGTAATGTAGCTAGTTATATACAGTGGCAGGTAATGTAGCTAGTTATAAATAGTGGCAGGTAATGTAGCTAGTTATAAACAGTGGCAGGTAATGTAACTAGTTATAAACGGTGGCAGGTAATGTAGCTAGTTATATACAGTGGCAGGTAATGTAGCTAGTTATAAATAGTGGCAAGTAATGTAGCTAGATATAAACAGTGGCAGGTAATGTAACTAGTTATAAACGGTGGCAGGTAATGTAGCTAGTTATATACAGTGGCAGGTAATGTAGCTAGTTATAAATAGTGGCAAGTAATGTAGCTAGATATAAACAGTGGCAGGTAGTGTTGCTAGTTATAAACAGTGGCAAGTAGTGTTGCTAGTTATAAACAGTGGCAGGTAATGTAACCAGTTATAACCAGTGCCAGGTAATGTAGCTAGTTATAAACAGTGGCAGGTAATGTAGCTAGTTATAAACAGTGTCAGGTAATGTAGCTAGGTATAAACAGTGGCAGGTAATGTAGCTAGTTATAAACAGTGTCAGGTAATGTAGCTAGTTATAAACAGTGGCAGGTAATGTAGCTAGTTATAAACAGTGTCAGGTAATGTAGCTAGTTATAAACAGTGGCAGGTAATGTAGCTAGTTATAAACAGTGGCAGGTAATGTAGCTAGTTATAAACAGTGTCAGGTAATGTAGCTAGTTATAAACAGTGGCAGGTAATGTAGCTAGTTATAAACAGTGGCAGGTAATGTAGCTAGTTATAAACAGTGGCAAGTAGTGTTGTTTCTTTTGGGTAATATTCTTCCCCCAATAAATTTGAGTAAATCTTAAGTTTATGCTATAATAAGAGCCTTGGCCATCCTTACAAAGCCAGCGTTAGGAAAAAGTCTTGTGCAGATCAAATAAATTAAAAAGAATGAAAAAGTTATAAAAAGGTTTAAATGTAAATGTGAAATAAGCATGCAATAGCTAAATTAAGCCTGTTTTGCTACGATTACATTAAAAGATGATTTGGTAATGATACAATTAGTACGAACTGAGAAAACAAAATAAAAACCCTGAATATGTTGAATTAATAATGGATAGGTAATCCTTGTGAATAGGTAATCCTTGTGAATAGGTAATTGGATTAACCTGTGGTTAAGTAGGCTTGTGGATAGGTAATTGGATTACCCTGTGGTTCAGATCGTTACGAATTCGAATCCAGCAAAATGCGAGCTTTTAATTACAAAATTTTCATCGTTTTTGCTGGACAAACTGAAACAGAAGACCGCAAACTTTGAGATTTATATGTATATATATAGACTAGGCATCAATGTTGTCCAATGAGCTCTTATCGAAAGTATGAAATATTTTGCTCGATTTGGAGCAAGACTATTGTTTTCTTGTATATCCAAGTTTAGGCTATAGGAAGAATTGTCAATATTTCACAATAGCCGCATAACTGAAACGGTCAGTCGTTCAACAAATGCATAGTCTGGAGTCTGACCAGTTGTAACCAACTAAACCAACTAAACCAACTACATCGATAGAGAAATTAATATACATTCTAATATTACCAAAGGTGGGCACATGCTTGCATCTAATGCTACATTTAGTAAAATAGTCTATCAATAAAACATGATTTAAACTGTTGAAAGGAAAATGAATCTTGTTCTTGTAGGTTTTTTTAAAACCTTCTTTTGAAGTTTGGTTCATATCTTCAGATCAGATGCGTTAAAAACTGTTTAGAAACAGTTTCATGGTAATCTATTAAAATTTGACCAAGAACCAGGCACAGAGCATTAACATATTTCTGTTTTGTTGTTTTGATGTTATCCAAATAATCTTTGTGTGAAATAATGCTAAAATGTTACGGTGTATACATACATTTCTCACATTTTCAAATTGTACCCATTTCGTTATTTTTTAGCATTGGGATACTGACCGAGGTTAAATTGCAGAATATCTACCATGGTTTCTTAGCTGAGGAAAGCGATGTATACATGGCAACCGTTAATTTCCCAAATATCTCTGGCTTTACACATTGTGATGTGAAATATACGCAGATTGACCTTGTCACTGGCTGTCCCTTCGTGGTAAGGTAAACCTATCAATTTTAAAAAGTTGCAGGGTATATGATTTTGAGACGTGAAAGATGCATCCGCTATCGTCTGTTTCAGTTTACGAACTTTCTATTACTACAACCGTCAATTCACTATCCCGACTCCTCCGCAATACTGTAATACAATACAATACTGCAATACAATACTGCAATACAGTAAGTACACAAAGTACATGCCATTTTGTACTTACACAATGCACATACCATTGTGTACTTACACAATGTTCATACTATTGTGTACTTACACAATGTACATACCATTGTGTACTTACACAATGTACATAGCATTGTGTTCTTACACAATGTACATACCATTGTGTACTTACACAATGTACACGTTGTGTACTTACACAATGTACATACCATTGTGTACTTACACAATGTACACGTTGTGTGCATACACAATGTACATACCATTGTGTACTTACACAATGTACACGTTGTGTGCATACACAATGTACATACCATTGTGTACTTACACAATGTACACGTTGTGTGCTTACACAATGTACATACCATTGTGTAAGCACACAATGTACATACCATTGCGTACTTACACAATGTACATACCATTGTGTACTTACACAATGTACACACCATTGTGTACTTACACAATGTACACGTTGTGTACTTACACAATGTTCATGTTTTTTGCTTGGTTTGATGTCTAAGTAGAGGTTATCAACTGTAAAAATAAAAGTGCTCAGTTCTTTGTTGTTGGGTTTTAGAATAATAATAATTTTATAAATAGTTTTATATTATTCTGAGTGTTTTTCTACTGAATACTCAATTATTGTGTTTATTTATTCTTAAATATCTCATCTTCACCTGATCTTTACCATACGACTGATTTAATATCCAATTTACTTTATTCCTGCGTTATAATCTTACTAAAATGAGTGGAACATTATTTCACCACCATGAAAGCATAAAACACTGATCATTTCTAAATAGCTTTTAACAGTTTTTTTAATAGCTTCTAAAGTATATCACTTCTAAGGTATATCACTTCTAAGGTATATCACTTCTAAGGTATATCACTTCTAAGGTATATCACTTCTAAGGTATATCACTTCTAAGGTATATCACTTCTAAGGTATATCATTTATAAGGTATATCACTTCTAAGGTATATCACTTATAAGGTATATCACTTATAAGGTATATCACTTCTAAGGTGTATCACTTCTAAGGTGTATCACTTCTAAGGTATATCACTTCTAAGGTATATCACTTCTAAGGTATATCACTTTTAAGGTATATCACTTCTAAGGTATATCACTTCTAACAAAGCAACTTGACTGATTCACAACAGTATGTTTTGTGCTCATGTAACAGCTGAGCACATGTTAAGTTCATGAGCGTATGTTAGGTTCATGAGCACATGATAAGTTCATGAGCATATGTTAAGTTCATGAGCACATGATAAGTTCATGAGCATATGTTAAGTTCATGAGCACATGTTAAGTTTATGAGCACATGGTAAGTTCATGAGCACATGTTAAGTTCATGAGCACATGGTAAGTTCATGAGCACATGTTATGTTTGTGAGCACATGTTAAGTTCATGAGCACATGTTTTGTTCGTGAGCACATGTTAAGTTCATGAGCACATGTTAGGTTCATGAGCACATGGTAAGTTCATGAGCACATGTGTTGTTTGTAAGCACATGTTATGTTCGTGAGCACATGTTAAGTTCATGAGCACATGTTAGGTTCATGTGCACATGATAAGTTCATTAGCACATGTTATGTTCATGAGCACATGTTAAGTTCATGAGCACATTTTAACCTCATCAGCACATGTTACATGGTACATAGATCATGAATTTACTGTGTATTTGATATATAATGTGGTTATAAGAGATCTGCTCTAATATTTCAATAAATGATAACAACCTCTATGAGAGGTCACTTTAGTTCATTGAGCTGTGTTCAAACTAAATGTGATTGACCGCATTCTCTATGTCTGTTGTAAAAAGTGGGCAGGAAGCTGTTACTGTACTATAGCCTGCAAGTGTAGTATTGTAGCTGACGTAAGCCCCAAATAGTTCAGAAACCATGGTAGTTGAAGTTACAAATACATTGGTGACAAAATCTATTGGCAGCTTAATTTTGGCAGCCTGGTCAGAAGGTTCGAGTTCGGAGATCTATCCCAAGGCCATCTAGAGGTTGGGGAGGGATAAACCGGAGTTCTGTTGGATCAGTTATAGCTGTGACTGGAACAGAAGAATGTGAAACAATCGCCGTCAAGTTTCCAGAGTGCAAAGACTGGATTGGTGCTGCGTGTGACCTGGAACCAGTGTTGAAGTTGAAAGAAGGAGAAAAAGTGCAGGTTAGCAATCGGAGGTGTTTGTCTACAGCAAATGTCATCACTAGTGTTTTAAATAAAACTCTAAACGTTATACATGCAGTTTAGGTACGCCTGCACCTTTATTTGAAAGATTTTTATTAAGCCGCTGTAAATGTAGATGTGGAATTGTGCCTGACAATTTGTTTATGAAAGCAATGCTTGTTACTAAAGACACATGTTGCTATAGAAGCTTGTTGCTGTAGAAGCATGTTGCTAAGAAAGCTTGTTGGCAAGGAAGCTTGTTGCTAAGGAAGCTTGCTGCTAATGAAGCTTGTTGCTATGGAAGTATGTTGCTAAGGAAGCTATTAAAGACAATGAACCATTGTTGAGATTTACCCAAGGACACTTATATTTCGCTAGTATTTAGTTTCGTGAGTAGCATACAGAGTAAAATTTCGCAGCAACTTAATTTTGCAGCTCTGAGGAGTGCGAAAATATAGTAATGTGAAAATAAATGCAGTGGAACAAACACAATTAGATTCCTCAGGTTCAGTTCACCAGTAAGAAAAATGTTTTCAATTTTGGACTAGTTTGTAGTTGTTAACCGCAGGTAGAATTGTGTGGCCGAGATCGTTAATGCAATTTGATTGCTTGCTGCCATTTGTTTCTTGGACTATCAATGAACAAAACTATTCAATTCCGCGGTCCCGATACGATATATTGATGTATTCTGGCGCAGAATATACTGTGATCATTTGATTTGACACAGGAGCATTTGTGCCTGGATGTCCTTTTAACACCACCGCTGGTCCTTCTACGATCAAATGCACTGAGCTTATAACCGTGGTTCAGTGGTTAATTCCAGCGCCCTAGCCATTGGACCACGGCTGTTTCCTCTCCTTATCAATACAGTAATTACTGACATTCTTCAGTTAATTTCAATCGATGCTAGTAATGAGTGAGCAACTCCCACTTCTTTTTCTCACTCATCCTAGTCTTGCTCATCTTATCATAGATGATGTTCATCATGATTGGTCATCATGATGACCAATCATGATGACCAATCTGATTGGTCATCATGAATGGTCATCAAGATTGGTCATCATGATTGGTCATCATGATTGGTCATCATGAATGGTCATCATGATTGTTCATCATGATTGGTCATGGTGATTGTTCATCGTGATTGTTCATTGTGATTGGTCATCGTGATTGGTCATCGTGATTGGTCATCGTGATTGTTCATCGTGATTGGTCATCGTGATTGGTCATCGTGATTGGTCATCGTGATTGTTCATCATGATTGGTCATCGTGATTGTTCATCATGATTGTTCATTGTGATTGGTCATCGTGATTGGCCATCGTGATTGGTCATCGTGATTGGTCATTGTGATTGGTCATCGTGATTGGTCATCGTGATTGTTCATCGTGATTGGTCATCGTGATTGTTCATCATGATTGTTCATCATGATTGGTCATATTTTACTTAGCTCAACCTCATTCGCATTTTAAAGTGACTCCAGTTACTGCGAATCTTTATTTCCTCTTTACATCATAGAGTTGACCAGCAGACTAAAATCCTATGAATGACCTGTTGCTACATTTAACTTCATTTTTTTTGTAAAGCTTTAGGAATTTTTATTCAAGTGCATCTTAGTTATAAAGGTTTTAACATGTTATGGTCAATCTACAGTAGACTCCTATAATATACAGTAGACTCTTATAATATGCAGTAGACTCCTATAATATACAGTAGGCTCCTATAATATACAGTAGGCTCCTATAATATACAGTAGACTCCTATAATATACAGTAGACTCCTATAACGTAAATTCCAAATAACGTTGAAGATTTATGTGAAGTTTTTGCTTCCTACTACGTAAGAAATTCCATATAACGTAAAGTGTCAAGTCAGGCAAGTTTTTCAAATCGCTTTGAATGTTAGTTTATTTTCCCGCACTTTCAGAAGAAAAAACGCTGCGTGTTTAGCGTTATATTTATTATATATAACTGTAGCGAAACTTACTTCGTCATAATAGATTGTTCAATGTGTCGACTAAAAGGCGAATAGGATAGCTGCGCAATAGTTATAAATACAAAAACAGTCGATTGGTACAGTGTTACAGCTTCGGTCTACCGATCTAAATGTCACGAGTTGGAGGGTTGTCGAAAATTATGTTCATTCTAACCTTGACCACTGGATAGTCGAAAGACAACGAACAGGTATAACTGCTTTTTATAGTAAAAATATTTTGTTGTTTTGCTTTATTGTAGACGTACAAAATATTTGTTATTACCTTTAATTTGCAGAATAAACTTTGTTGTTTAGAAAAATAAACAAATTTTTGTAAATGAATGTTGAAAATGTACGCTACCTATCACCTTGTATACTTACTGCAATCATGGTCTATAAAACCAGTGAGATTGATCAAAAAAAGGAGAAAAGTTGACGCTGTAATCTAATAATACTACAGTTACGGTACAGCCGACAAATTAAACGAGTTATGTAAAGTTTTTTCCTCTGTGCATGGTCAAAGGGGTGAGTTTGGAAAGATCTTGGAACGAATTAGGCAATTTACATGCATTTTATTGTTCTTGTAACATAAAATCCTTATAACGTAAACGTCCCTGGAATGGATGATTTATGTTATAGGAGCATCTACTATATATCTAATTTTCAAAGTTTGTTGTCTGTCGTTTGCTGTCTGTTCAGCAATAGTAATTCAAATCTGTAGAAAATAGTCGTGCATCATGTATCGTAATTTTGAACTTATAATCCCCCTTTTCTTTTTCATTTGTTATTCAAATTTTCTGAAGCATTATTGATTATTCGTCTTATTCAGCTGAAGCTGTCAGTAGACTGCGCTAAGAAACGCAAAAGATGGCCGACGCATGGGATGGTTGGAGAGTTGGAGTACTGGTCATATGGTGAGAGACTGACTAGCTTATTTATTGTAGTAAGGGATGTAGTAGTGTAGTAGTAAGGGATTGTAGTTGGGAAGTTCAACAAAAATAGCTAGTAAAACGATGTAAAAAATAGTGTGTCCCTAAAAGATCAAGTATGATGTCTGCTTAGTTTACTGCAAGCAGAGACTGTGTGTGTTTTTAAAAGACAGTGTTATACAAACAATGTCTCTGTGATCTTGGCTGGACATGTCTGAGTCTAGCCAAAAGGAAGCTTTGCCAGAAAGACATGCCCAGTTGTGGAGAGCAATTTAAGGGGGGGGAGGGGGGTGTCATTCTTGTCCTTTAAATTGTCCCTTAAATTGGTTTTTATTATGAGAATCGCTGATTGACTGAAATTTTTCTTTTACATATAATTTTACAAAAAAGGAAGTTTTTAGTTTTCATAATCTATACATTATATCATAAACTGTACAATACAATGAATATCAACTTAATTAAAATGATTTAAAATAGAAATGTTTTGTTGGTCATAATGATAATGTTTCTGGAAATATATGATTTTATGTTTGTTGTTTTCTGTATAAAGATACAAGTTGAGTCCAAAATAAAGTGGAGCAACTTTGTAGGAGTTTAATTATAATTCACAAAACATTTTAATGCCCAGTTGCACCCATTTTACCTGCATTTACACCTGCAATACAATGCCACACTAGTCATTAAAAGTTGCCATGATAGTAATAGGCTCACTTGTAAAAAACTATTGTAATTACCTCGCTACTCCGTCCAGACAAACTTTTAGTAAAATAGGAAATTTGACACTTCTAACAATTTTTTATGATAATAATTGGTCTTGAAACAGCAACATTGCAAAATGAAATTTCCATCATGTACCTGAAACTCTCATTGAACTATGATTATCAAACCAGCAGTGCTAATTTAACATATTCCCAGTTTTCATCTTGAACAATGAAAAAAGAGTTACCTACTTCAATAGAATATACAGAAAATCTAAGAGATCGTAGTGAATTGCTGCCTACTGGTTTCGATAACATAGACTGGTTTTATGCCTTTTTAATATAGTAATACTGATGAGGGTGCGTATAGGCTGGGACGATCGTCACAGCCACTACTCTTTAGTGTAGGTAGCTACATTTCTGTTGGCGATTTGCAATATGAACAAATACCAAGACCAGTAATAAATTTTCATTTGAAATAAAGTTTTTATATGTGTATAATATACTGTTTACTATGTGTGTACCTTACATCAATAATATAAACCTCCACAGGATAGGCGACAGTGTGTATAATATGATGTTTACTATGTGTGTACCTTACATCAATAATATAAACCCCCACAGGATAGGCGACAGTGTGTATAATATGATGTTTACTATGTGTGTACCTTACACCAATAATATAAACCCCCACAGGATAGGCGACAGTGTGTATAATATGCTGTTTACTATGTGTGTACCTTACACCAATAATATAAACCCCCACAGGATAGGCGACAGTGTGTATAATATGCTGTTTACTATGTGTGTACCTTACATCAATAATATAAACCCCCACAGGATAGGCGACAGTGTGTATAATATGATGTTTACTATGTGTGTACCTTACATCAATAATATAAACCCCCACAGGATAGGCGACAGTGTGTATAATATGATGTTTACTATGTGTGTACCTTACATCAATAATATAAACCCCCACAGGATAGGCGACAGTGTGTATAATATGATGTTTACTATGTGTGTACCTTACACCAATAATATAAACCCCCACAGGATAGGCGACAGTGTGTATAATATGCTGTTTACTATGTGTGTACCTTACACCAATAATATAAACTCCCACAGGATAGGCGACAGCTATCATATGGCCTGGGCTTAATGATCGAGCTCTGTTGGGATGAACCCGAACACGGCACCCGTACAAACAAATATGCTGAATAAAGCCCGTTGTAAATTTACAAACATTATTAACTATAGTGGTTATATTACTTATCTGTTGAATTCATTTTGTTGTCAAATAAATATAGTATCCCAATATTGTCACCATTATGATCAGTCAGTTGCCATTCACAAGCATTCGTGATATTAATAGTCGCAATCGTAAAATAGCCCAAATTCGGTCTTATATTTAGATTTTAATATGAAAACTACACTGCACAGCTTTGCCTGCTGTCCCATCTTATTAGCCGATTCGAACAATGTGACAACGATAAAAGACTTTGTCATTTTATAGTAGGGGTGGCAAAGTATTAATCAAAAACTAGGGAGAGGAGAACGTTGTTCGGGTGATTTCGGGTAAATTATATTTAACTTAAAGCATATATTACGACCCCTGCCAATCTCAAAATTGGTAAAAATAGGTAATTTGAAATGGTTTTTTTTTCATGGAGGTATTTTTTGGTTAGGTATTACCCCTATACCGTAGAAATCCAGTTTGCTGATTCACGGTTTGTTATCCATGATCGACGCATATATGCAATAAAAACCAATACGCAAAAACCTAACAAGGCAACGTGACCGCCGCGTGAGAACTGTGTTAGCCCCGAAACCCAGGCTAGCACAATTCCAACAGAGCTTGATCATTAAACCCCGCCCATATGATAGCCGTTGCCTATCCTTGTCGGGTTTTATATCATTGCACCAATAAGTAAGTTAATGTACATTTGAGATATTCTTGTGACTTTTTATGTTTTTGGTAAATAATGATATAGCAAAGCAAACATTAAAGACACTAATTAAATTTATTTTTAACTATTTGAATATAGATATTATGTCGTTTCTAAATTAAAAAATTTTATTTCCAAGTGAAATTGAATAGCATTTTTTAAATATAATATCTAACAAGTATTTCATTTTTGTTTTTAATGTATAATCTATTACATTATATTCATTGCTTATTTGGTTGTAGTTTACCATTTAAATCTTTTATTTAAATAGTAGTTGTTATATTATTTATACATATGCGGTAATGATATTAATGGTAGTTGTATTATTGTTAATTGATATAAATAGTACAACCCTACACTTAAATATCACCGCCTAAGCTCAGATTACAACTGCTGTTAGCGAATATTTATTGTTCACAATCTATAAAAATATTTATTATTAGTGTTTCAGATGTTAGTTATCAATAATTAAAAAATATCACCACTATAAAAATAACCACTACTTGTGCTGCAACTCTAAGCTCCTCAATGAGGACTTGCACCATAACCATATACTATCATGTTCGGTCAAATAATTCAAAAGCTATAATTACGATGATCTTTACTCTAATAAGAGCCGTGTTTGATCATTCATCATGAGGGCTTCATACTCATTACATTTAGTAATCTAATACTAACAACTTAGTAGCCCGATACTAACAACTTAGTAGCCCGATACTAACAACTTAGTAGCCCGATACACACAACTTAGTAGCCCGATACACACAACTTAGTAGCCCGATGCTAACAACATAGTAGCCCGATACTAACAACTTAGTAGCCCGATACTAACAACTTAGTAGCCCGATGCTAACAACTTAGTAGCCCGATGCTAACAACATAGTAGCCCGATACTAACAACATAGTAGCCCGATACACACAACTTAGTAGCCCGATACACACAACTTAGTGGCCCGATACTAACAACATAGTAGCCCGATACACACAACTTAGTAGCCCGATACACACAACTTAGTGGCCCGATACTAACAACTTAGTAGCTCGATACACACAACTTAGTGGCCCGATACTAACAACTTAGTGGCTCGATGCTAACAACTTAGTGGCCCGATACTAACAACTTAGTAGCCCGATGCTAACAACTTAGTAGCCCGATACACACAACTTAGTGGCCTGATACTAACAACTTAGTGGCTCGATGCTAACAACATAGTAGCCCCATACTAACAACTTAGTAGCCCAATATTTACAACTTTGCAGCCCGATACTCTAGTGACTGCTAATCGACCGTCTACCATTGGTACAGAACATTCGTACAAAGTCATCCACCATGGACTGCCAGGATGTTTGTAAAGATCTATTCTAAGTGCTGCGTTTGTCTGAATCCACGGCTGGAGGTTGCGAAAAGCCATTGCATCGTTGGGGATTTGAACACACAGCCATCAACTCTGGAGACAAACATGCTAACCACTGCACCAATCATTTGCCTTATATCTCTTCAATTCCTTTACAGATAATTATCCCATGACCAAACACAAGCAAAGCAATTGTTTAGGAGGTATATGATAAATGCATATGTGCACACAACTCCCGAAAAATTATCCTGTAACGGCCATGACCAAACCCTTGTACCAAAATCTCTTCAACAAATTTGACCTTTTTTGTGTAGAGTCGTTTAAGTACTGTATAATAATGATACAAAACACATATAAACTTATTTAAATATGTTACCAAGCCTTTGAAAGGTTACCGCAATATCTTAAAACTAACCCATCTGATCGGATTATACATAAATAGACAAATTAATTTGGCCAATAATCGCGATAAAAACTTGACAAGCTTTTTCTAATTAAAATTAAGACCGGCTAACGAAACGCCAATAAGGCCGTGCGACAAATAGTAGAACTATTAAGTCGTGCGCATTTCACGAAAACAACGTGCACATTTCACCAGTGCATGGCATTTTCTAATTGCTAGAGGTTTCTGTAATTAACGTAAAAGTACAGAAAAGTGATCGTTTTTTTTTTGCCGACTTTATTATTCGAATTAGTTATTTGATTTTATAAAAAAATTATTATAATATTTAATTATAAGAATAATCATTTGAATTTACAGCATCGTCGTATATAATGATTGCATTGTCTAATTTCCGAAGGTTTCTGTAATAAACGTAGACCGTTTGAGGCGTAGACCGATTTACAGGTATGAAAATGTAGTACAAAGTTTATCCGCCTATGTTTTTTGTCCAATTACCGAAGGTTTCATTAACGAATCATTCATTCAGAACATTAGCCAGATTTCTTTACATCTTATCTACAAGCTAGGGCCGAACTAAATTGCCCCTTCATGACAAGAATATTTCTTTATTTTACTCCAGTTTGCAGAAAACTCCCAGACGCTTGCTTTTTGTTAGATATCGCTGTCAAAACTATTCTACATTCAACACAACCAACTTTCAACTTTCTAACACAACTTTCAAACTGTGTATATTACACGGCAGTTTTCCATTTTACTTTTAATATTGCATTTCAGAAATATAATGAATATATTTCATTGTTGCTGCTGTTAGTTAAATTACGTACAGTAGGTTAGGCTTAAAGCTTGAATTAATATTTATTTTATTGTTTTGTAAAACATAGGTTTAAGATGTAGTAGATTAGGTCTGATTTTTATACAACCTTTTGTTTTGCATAATAGACCTTTTGAATTTCATTTCAAAACAACTTGACAACTACCATGGACATACAACCTCCCAGAACACCACATCGTTGCAGGGGCCGTCCACGTTTCTCCCAATTATTACGGAGGAGGAGAAATAGAAGGTCCTCACAGCAACCATCAACATCAAATGCTAATGTTCAACAACACGCTACTCAAAATAATAACAACAACTCATCTGATTCAGAGAATTTTTTAGTAGATGCTGTAGGCGAAGCCTACAACATCTAACTGAAGAATTCTACTTTTGTAGAATTTGGACCTTTTGTAACTACTTTTTCAACAACCAGCAGTACCCTTTCTTTTTTCCATTATTGCTTTGGTCGTGGGCTGTATGACAGGGGAATTTTTAGTTTTTAGGATGATTTATCTATGCACTTATTTTCTGCACTAGACTCTCAGGTTACTAATAATAATTATACTGCTAGTAACTGAGAAACAACGAGTCTACTAGCACTATGAATCAGCTCAGTGCTGATGAGTTGCTGGTGGTGAACTCCAGTCATTGTGAACCTTTATTTTCTTTTTACCCATAAGAGTTTAGCAGCAGACTAAATTCCTATGAACGACCTGTTGTTACATTATTCAAGTGCATCTTAGCTTTAAAAGTTTTCAACATGTTAAGGTCAATCTATATATGTAAATCTCAGTTTGTTGTCTGTCATTGGCTGTCTATCCAGCTATAGCTATTGTCATTGGCTGTCTATCCAGCTATAGCTATTGTCATTGGCTGTCTATCCAGCTATAGCTATTGTCATTGGCTGTCTATCCAGCTATAGCTATTGTCATTGGCTGTCTATCCAGCTATAGTGATTCAAATCTGACAATGAAAATTGTGCTTCTTGTTGGATTTGAACTCCTGTAGATCGCAACTGCAAGTTTGCTCACCTAACCACAAGGCTACGGTGTCCTCACCATACACCGTATACCTTTTCGCAATCATACACACCAAATTGTTAATTAATACAGTGCTCCCACGGGTTACGCTGCTGCTGCGCCCACGGGTTACGATGCCTGGCAAGAGTTGGGCATTCAATTGGTATTTCAATATTTTAACCTCAATTTTGAATGTATTATGTAGATAGATATGCTTTAACATTCTACTATGAACCTGATGCACGGGGAGTTGTCTACTTCATACTTAGTATCTATGCAAGTACATCTTTATGCTTTTGTTCCTTGCCTAGCATTTAACGGTGCAGCTTTTATTTTGGTAAATCAGCATTTTGTTAGTATTAGATTTCTTTGATCTGTTTTGGTTTTAGGTTCAATCGCAGTAGTTGAGTTTCCAGGCTTTCAATTTCATTGCGACGAAGATGCTATTGAACCAGTGAGATACGTAGCACCGAGTTATGACAAAGGTTTTGAAGCTGGTGTTGAAGGTAACAAGAGCAACCTAGTCGATAGGTTTGACCTCTCCTCTGCTGCCCACTTTCTAGAGATACTCTCATCTGCATAAAGGTTGGCTACATATATAACCCCTCTTCATCTGCATAAAGGCTGGCTACAAGTACCAACCCTGTTCGTGTACATTAAACAGTTGATCAACTAGACAACTGTACACAAGCGACCTTAGTCTCCCGAGTATACACTTTACAAGCTCTAAAAAGTTATGTCATCTCGAGTAGTCAGCGGAATAAATAAAACCCATAGAGCTACTCATGAAAATACTTTGCAAAGTTTCCTTTGCCAGAGCTGATGGTATTAACTATACTGCTCACCTAGTATTTTTAAACAACTTGATAGAACTAGAGCCATGTTCTTCAGTTGCTGTCATCACATTCGGAAGCGCCCTACAGTTTGTGTTGTTTGCACATATACGCCGTTTTACACACTGTGTTTCTTTGATGCTTTATCTATGCTCTGCAGTTTATTCTAATATTGCAACAAATATATATATATTTAATTTATTTTAGTAATTATATTTTATGTATTATGTATTTTGTTTAATAAAATGGACACTTACCTTTGCACTGATTGCACTGAACTATTATAGCAAGGGGTCTATTTACAAGCATTGAATGCATGCCAGCTGGTGTATATATTAGGGTTGTTAATTAAAACTACATGTAGTTGCCGTAAAACCTCTAATTGAACGCCACCTCTATTTGAACACCACCTCCAATTGACCGCCACCCTGGGAAGATTGGAAAATAGAGTGCCACTCTCTAATTGAACGCCACCTGCACTTGGCCGCCACTTTGACATTATTTGATTTTTCTGAACCCATATTATCAATTGATCAGTAGAAGTGTCCACAAAACCGTATTAATAATTAATCGTTTACATCAGTAACAATTCTCTAATCCAATTCTAAAGCTTTTTGTTTTGTATCCGTTAAAACTTTGGAAGTGACACCATAGAAATAATGATTAACTGTCTCACGCTAGTACTAGTTCCTTATTTAATGCGGTCTTGATACTTCGAAGTACATGCATATGAAAACGGTTTCCGTTTATGATAGTTGATGAATGACTATTTTTAGGGTGAAGGTTGTGTATAGCGAGCAAAACCTTTACGCATTGCGTTTTTGCTAAATGCAATGCGTAAACGCTTTGCTCTGCCAAAAAAATTGTTTGGACGCTAATATTGACTAGTTCAGCAGTGCAGAAAAAGTGTTGCGGTCAGAGGACATTATGGGAGATATTAGACAACCAAAAGAAGCTCGTTTTATCGAAAGCAACAATCAGAACATAGCTATCCGAGAAAGCGATGCAAATATTTTTGCTTTCAAACGTTAATTTTTGTTTCTGCATGTAATAAAAATATGGTTTGTTTGTCACTTGTTCATGAATATATATATATTTCTAACATTTGATCAACTATAATATAACTTGTAAATTTGCAGATTTTTAGCATATTAGTTAATAGCATCTTTGCGGTTATCTTAACATGGCTTACAATGGATCGACGCTCATAACTCTTCTATTGAATGTAAAAAGCTAGTCTAGGCTGCAAACTGTAGTAAACATATCAGTAAGTGCAAAGAGCTTATATGCAACATTGTTAAATACATTGGTAAACATAGCTATTGGTAAATATAGATATAAAATAGAAATATGCCTTCAAATTAGGAGTGAAATAAAATGTTTAAAGCTCTAACAAATTGCAAAGCAATAATATCATTGCAGATTAATTGTAACCTATAACATATAGCAATAGATAACAACTGGTAGAGATATCTTTCAGCTTTTTAATGCTTGCTTTATTTAAAGATCTTTAACAAGTTGGAGGTAAGTTAACAGATTTATTGCATCCAAAAGATTTATTATCACTCCACCGTAAAAGAGGGCAAAATGTAGGCGTCATTCGCATTGCCTGAAAAGGGCTAAATTTATCTTCTCACAATTCTGATGAACCATTTGAAAATTACGACGCCAGCTTCCATTTAAATGCCAACTCCAATTGACCGCCACTATGGAATAAGGGTTGAAAAATAGAGCGCCATGGCCTTCAATTAGAGGTTTTACGGTATGTTGTACTACACAAATGGAGAGGGTGGCTTGGATTATAGAGAGGGAGGAAACAAGGGGGAGGAAAAGATATCTAGAAGATGGTCTTCTTCAAATTAATTTTTGTGTCAAAGGGGGCCATTAATTTCAGGGCATGAATATAATGTGATCGCTAATACAAGAGTTGCCCGCTCGTAACTGAAACACAAACAGGTAAGAATGACTAGTACTTATACCAATACACCAGTTTTACCAGTCCATAGCTGTGTGCTATTTGATTTTAAATGTTAAAAGTCGTACAGTTTTATTTATTGAAACTTTTAAAACCAATCGGGTGCTGCTTTAAATTGAGTGATTGAAATTGGTGGTGAACTTTACGTATCTAGAAAACTGAAATCGACAATACACCACTCTAAGTCAACAATACAAAGCTGTAAGTCAACAATACATTACTCTAAGTCTGCAATACACCACTCTTTGCATCAACATCATATTTAAGGTCAAAGAGCATCTAACTACGATGCCACAAACTTGATTTTTCATTTTAAAAAAGGTTCAATATTACTTGAAAACTATAGAACAGAACTACTCACTATATAAACTATTTGAAAGTTATCAGTTTGTTCACTCTCTCATCTGTCTAGCATTGTATAAGCTTGATAATGGTGCTGTTCTATATGCTGATCACAATATTTGCAATGATGAGAGTATATCTATATCTAATGCGTTCATCTACCCGTCTGTCCGAAACGATGGTTGGAAGTTAGAATAAAGAGGATAATAAGTAGTAAATACGTAAATAATAATAAGTAATACTGTAAGTATGAATAAGTAGTAATACTGTAAGTATGAATAAGTAGTAATACTGTAAGTATGAATAAGTAGTAATACTGTAAGTATGAATAAGTAGTAATACTGTAAGTATGAATAAGTAGTAATACTGTAAGTATGAATAAGTAGTAATACTGTAAGTATGAATAAGTAGTAATACTGTAAGTATGAATAAGTAGTAATACTGTAAGTATGAATAAGTAGTAATACTGTAAGTATGAATAAGTAGTAATACTGTAAGTATGAATAAGTAGTAATACTGTAAGTATGAATAAGTAATAATACTGTAAATATGAATAAGTAGTAATACTGTAAGTATGAATAAGTAGTAATACTGTAAGTATGAATAAGTAGTAATACTGTAAGTATGAATAAGTATTAAAAAGAGATTGCACCAAAAAGAGGGTTTAAAGTTTGATGTAGTGGTTGCCATGACTTTAGTGATGGTGTACTTGAGAAGATTGATCATCACAATCATCAAAACTACACTCTGACATGAAGTCACTAAGATATAAATCATATCTATTGTTTTCAGATTCATCAATAATGTGGTTTATCTGAAGGCTTTAAAGTGTTTAGATGACTCATGATAGTCTTCAGGAACGTAGAATTTAGTAGCAGCCATTTTTAGTGTGTTATAACTTTAACTTATTAAAAAACATCTTTAAAAATTAAAAATGTTAGGTCTGTTTTCTAGCACCAAAGCTTTACAGTTTTTCTTGAAAACTTTGAAAGTGACACTATCAAAATAATTAATATCATTACCACACAAGTATTATGTAATCAAAGTAGTTCTTTGCTCAACTCGGTCTAATACTTGGATGTTCAGATGTGCGTATATATGAAAAATGGTTCAGCAAAAAGGCTGAGACCTATGACTTCAATGCCGATCTGCCTGAAGGGGAGATCAAAAATAAACAACCTTAGTATCGCTTAGCCCGTGAAAGGATTAAATTTATCTTCCCAAAATTGTAACGAGCTAGTCGAAAAATACAGCGCCACCCTTTCTTTGAGCGCCACCTCTAATTAAACGCAACTTTGGGAAAGGGTTGAAAAATAGACCACAATGGCGCTTGAATAGGGGTTTTATGGTATTCTCTGTGCTTGACGATGTCACAACCTCTTACAGCACACCTGACTACCACGGTGCTAGTCTTTACAATACTAAGTTCTCTGAAGACATGGTAAAACAACATTGCATCATAAAGGATTCAAACTCAGAACCTTTTTGACGGCAGACCAACATACCAACAACTGTTCACTAGACCACCCAGAATAATTGTACATCCAGTTATTAGCCCTCTCACAGCACTTGAATCTGCTAATGCACTAGGAACTATAAAAGCCAGACGACACACACCCACAAAATGCATAACCAATGCGTGGTGTGGACATTTACTGTTGCTACAGACACCGGTGCCACTGAATGATGCCTCCTGCAGACAAACAGGTTGACCAATGAGAAAGGGCCTCAATCGTTTGAAAGCCAGCACTGTTATTGAACTATTGTCAGGATATTTATTATCTATTTGTATGAACCATCAATGATGATTTGTGATAGCAAACATGTTAGTGCAGTTACGATGTGTTAACATGTTAGTGCAGTTACGATGTGTTTGAACTGCTATATTTTGCTCAAGGAAAAAATGTTCCAAGTCAACAATAAAAGCGGTGAGTAAAGAGGATGACCCATAGAACTATGGAAACTATAGAAAAAATAACCTTTATATATCTTTGGCCAAAAGAACAGTCTAAAATGCTTTATAAAGAGTTTAAATTTAAACTAAGTTTTACCTTGTCATTTAAAGGTCAAGCTTGAGATTTTCTTATCAAAAGTCCTCTGTTTGTTTATAAATGGGTAAGCTTATGGAATTTACCTGTTAAAATAGTTATAACTGCTACATGTACTACTAGTACGCTGTCCAGTCAAGGGCAAGCTTTGGTAGCACTTGGACAAATCAAATTCAGCATGACGTAAACCATTCATATCAAACTTTTTGCGTTGAATTTTAAGCTTTTTCGTACATGGTTACATTATAGCTACATAACTATGGCATAGGCCTATATAGTGTTACTAGCTGTGCTATCTGGTGTTGCCCGGGTAATAAAAAAGTTTTTTGACAGAAAATTGATTTGTATTTAACATATAACAACATTTTCCATTCTAACTTTCAAACTACATATCACTTGAGAGAAGTGTTTTGTGTAGCTGAAATAAATTAAGAGAAAATAAAAACAACTGTAAAGGTTATAAAACTTTGTCAAGCAACTGTAACTTTCAAACTTCATATCATGAGGACAATGTTTTGAGCAAAACAACTAAAATAAAAATAAATAAAACAACTGTAAAGGTTTTCAAACAACTGTAAATTTAAAATTTCAAAACTTGAAAAAAAGAGTTTCGTTGAAATAAATTAGAAGGAAAATTAAAAATGTAAAGATGTTCAAATGTAAATGTGAAATTATTAGCAAGTAATGGTAAAATGTAGTTTATTTTGCTACGATTACGATCAAAAATTATTTGATGTACAATTATATGATCTCAGTTTATTTCAGTGTTGTGATAGATTTACTGAGCTGAGCTTTTTCTAATTATCACAAGTGTTCAACTATTCTCAGATTAGCCCAGGTTAAGGATTAAGGCCAGCTTGCGCAGAAAGCCCATGGATTAACACCCAGCCCTCACTATATAAGCAAAGGTGCTCCTATATAAGCAAAGAAGGGGTAAGGATATGCAACAGGAGAAGATACTCTAGTGAGAGAGAACAAAGAACACAGAGCAAGTGATACAGACTACCAGCAACAGAACTAAGGACTGAGAATTACGTTCTTAATCTGCATTAAGAACAGTGTAGTAACATTAATCTACCTTTGTGCAGTTCTGTGTATACTTATATACCTTGATATTCTTGCATTTACAAGTGTTGAGTATTTATTATTTGTGGAACTCAATTCAGCATTACGCTTGATTGTATTGTCTTGTATCTAATTGTTCTATCTTTTCATGCTTATTGCGCTTGTGTAAATAAAGAGCCATTAATCACCAGACACTTTGCTTGCAACAAATACATTTGTGCATGAGAGCTATTACTCATTTGGCCTACATGTCATAGGCTATAGGTACCAAACATCATTAAAATAGTACCAAAATACTATGTTAACCTTAGTAACTATTGGTACCTATAATGACTTAGGGAATTTAGTGGTTATGGTCTGCGTGCCCAAGATAATATAACATTACAATGTACTACGTGGAAAGTTTTTACCTTAGACGAACGTGTAATATAAACGCTGAATCTAACTTGAATGAATTTAGCTTATTAAACACATACTTGAAAGAAGTTTTATTATGTGTTTTAGTAAAGCTTTTAAAACTTTTAACATTAGTAATATTGTAGTGAATGGCGTCCCCTTACATTTAGCCAAGCCATAGCCGTGCCGAGTCAAGACCGAGCCAGCCGTGCCAAGCCGGGTCCAGCCAAGTAGAACGGAGGCAGAGCTTACTAGCTATTACAAGCTCGAACATTTGTGTAGAAGAGCAGAGCTGTTCTGGGCCTGTTCATTGCCTGTTACCTGAGCATTATTGTACAACTTATGAACTAAGCAGAAACATATGTATAAACTCATGCACCGAGTCTTGTACTAGTGGAGGAACGTGAAGGTCGCACAACACCTTTACAATATCATTGCGAGATGTTTTTATTTTAACGGATACCGAATATACCGTATAACGGATACAGATAACTCGCCATGGCAAGTTCAGTGATGTATATCTTATTATCATATATAATCAGTTCATAATTCACCCAATTTTAAGTTCGAGGTTAATTATCGTGGGGTCGAATAAATTAGCCTTAACGAAAAAAGACGAATCACATTGCATATACTTAGATCCCAAAATAGTTGTGAACAGAAGCATCGTAAATCGTCGACGATGAAGGATAAAATAATTGGTACACCCATTGTGTATCCGTTATATTAAATCATCTCCAACCACTACGGCTTTCTAGCTCAATGGTTGAGCGTCTGGATTTGAAAGTTGTCATGAATTCATCGTGTGTTCAAATTCGTTGCGGCATGTAATTTTAATATCAAGAATTTAAGATCTACATGTATAGCCGTAATGAGTACCGACATACCAACATACATACTTTGAGAAATATATAATTATATAGACTCTACATTCTGTTACTGTGCATAATATTAGTACTCTTAATATTAGTGTACATATTTCAGTGTGCATATATTAGTGTATATCATATTATTGTATATATATAGTGTACATACAGTCAGTGTACATAGTAGATATATAGTGTACATACAGTCAGTGTACATAGTAGATATATAGTGTACATACAGTTAGTGTACATAGTAGATATATAGTGCACATACAGTTAGTGTACATAGTAGATATATAGTGTACATAAAGTCAGTGTACATAGTAGATATATAGTGTACATACAGTTTGTGTACATAGTAGATATATAGTGTACATACAGTTAGTGTACATAATAGATATATAGTGTACATACAGTTAGTGTACATAGTAGATATATAGTGTACATACAGTTTGTGTACATAGTAGATGGGTTTTAGAGAAGATTCAGCCAGCTTAACCTAAAAAGCAACGTTGTACCAATTCTATCAAAACCAAATACAATTCAACAGATAGTTCTGCCACTACTATGTTTATTCAAGCTATTGCTGTCATTTCTGAGGCAGCTCTGTAAACACCCAAAATTAATTAGCCAATATTTCATTTTGCTTCTGGAACAGAACAGGGAAAAATCAAACATTTAGGTTACATCAAAGAGTAAGTGCTAAATATATATGAGATTGTATATATGAGATATATATATACATGAGTATATATGAGATACATGTAAATACACAAACTCCAACATTGAGTCGTGTTTTAATGAGGCCCTACAGGCAGGACTGGGGCAATGACTGAAACACCAGATGTTCTCTTCACACGTGTTGACAAAGGGATTTGGCCAATCAAAAGATACATAAATTAACTTTTCAATAGAACGAACCGATTTTGAATGCATGTAGCTTTGGGATATGAATAAAAATGAATTGAAATAATTACAATAAAATATTTCAGCCAATCACAGGTTCATGTTCTGTCTCTACAAACGTTTAATAGTATATTAGTTCCACAACAGCGTATGGGGAACTTGCTGCTTATACAAAAAAAACATATTTTGTGGCCATGCCAGATCTTTAAATACCGGTTGCTCTGAATTGAATGACAGAAGCATACATGAGATTGCCAAAGCTAACCCAAAAATTTAGATGAAACACCGTTTTGCGTTGCTTTGGCCAGTTATGGAATCTCCAGAACCTCTATTTTTTTTAGTACAAGAGAACAAAACAATGATATGTGAATAATTTGGGGCTGGAAGTTCTAGATTCTAGTAAGAGTCTTGTGAACAAAATTTGATGTTTACTCCAAGCTAACTCAACACTTTTTCCTCTAGTGCAATATCCAATCAAAACACTTGACATTGACTAGCCAATCAGTACTCACACAGCCAGGTTAGTGTTAGCTAGTGGCAATTTAGCCACTTACTCTTACTGGCCATTCAGCATAGGCAACCACGGCTACCTATTGACTGATGATGGCGGTTTTATTCTTTGTAACTATAATCGCTCTCTCGACATGTCTGGCTGAACCTCTTCAGCCGGTAAAAAAATCTTTTTTTTATTCAATTTGTGTTTTAAAACTCTCTTTAAAATTATTAGAATAAAACCAGTGAGCTTAGACATTCTGAAATTTATTGTGCTGAAACACTTAAATGTTAACCTGCTATATCTGAAAATAACTTTTTATGGTAAAGTTTCAGCTCGAGTGACTTTTGGAAACTTCTGTAGTTGATGTTAATTCTACCTTTACTAACTTATCTACAATGACAAGTCAGTAGTTAGGCTATGATAGCTTTCTGCTTACCTTTCAGGTAAATACAGAAGGGAGCAAGGCTCACTCTACCAGCAAACGAGACGTCATCAGTCCTATTAACTTCCAAGATGTTCCATACGGTAAGCAATGGGTTATTCCTACACTAGTATCCCTTGCCCATTAAATTCATCTCATCAGCTGATAGCCCTGCTTTAGTATATAAAAGATAACAGCAAAAAATTGGTATTTAATATAATTAGGTATGTTATCCTATTTAATGTTTCAAGTATTATTAATGAGTCTATGATGTACTTCAGGAACATAGACAGTTTATAGCATTAATTAAACCACTTGAGTAAGTTTACTGCTGAGCTCAGGCTATGTGAGTTTTTATTAATAATTATAATAGTATTCATTCATTTTGCTACCAGAACTGTCGCATAAAATGAAATTTCAAATATTCCAAAAAACTAAACAACTTATTTGGTTATCAATGTGCATTATTTATTTCCTATTTCTAGTTTGTGAAGTTTGTTAAACGTTAGACCAGGTATTGAATTTTAGTTTTTGCTAAACAGAACAATCAGGCTGATTGCGGCCAACTCTCATCACTGCTTTTCATTTTTTATATTGGTTTTGGTTATCAATTTTATGTTGATTTTGTCACTTGTATGCAATCAAGAGTCTAAAATGAGAAAAATTTTGAATATCTATGTTCTCCAATATATTTAGTGAAATTAAATTAATGAATAAAATAAAATACTTCATTCTTGGGAGTTTTCTATAAATATTTATTCATTTAAAATACGTTGTCATAGAACTCAAACAAATTATGCGGTGTGTTCGGCTGTAATTTTAGATAATCAAACACTGTCACTTTTTTTACACCTGACCGAGCCATTTAAATCACTAGCATTATCTGAACATGTAAACTGTCAGCTGGTAACCATGGTAACAATGCTATGCTGATCTGATAAGATTTAATAGTGAACATCGAGTGATAATACAAGAATGTCACTTTAAGTTAATTGGTTTATTATTCACACATAATGACAAGCTGGTTATCAACGGCCCTTTATGTTGGCAGATTTGGCTGGTATATAGGATGAACATAATCTATGCGAACTAGCAGATGTTATGGTTATACAGAGAATGTGCGGGCTATGTACACATAGTCTATGTAAACTAGTAACTAGGGCTATGTACAAGTAACAACCAAATTTGAGAATGTTTAACATCCAGCCAAAAAGCCTAAAACGCCTATTTCAAGTTTGAACAATGTACTAACTTAAATTTCAACATATGAAAATACTTTATATTTATTAAAATTAATATATATGTAACTGTAAATATAATACTAAAAAAATTTATATCTAACAAAAAATAAGTGGGCCTGAATAAAATTCCATCTTATTAAAAATATCTTTTTTAATCACCAATTCAATGATTTCAATCATCTGTTTAAATTACTAATGTATTTCAAATTTTATATTATTTGTTTTTTATTTTATCCTAACCTTTGATGCTGGCAGTCTAGTGAGCTGCTCTCTACTTTCATGCCGCACAAAGAATAAGTATGCACACGTTTATTCTCTAACACTAAAAAGTAATTGGTTAGACCAGGTGTTAAAGTGTCTCTTTAAAAAGCTGATTGTCATAAGAAAGCAATCGTTCTTCTAACCTCTGAGCAAGGCTTTGAGGAGGCGGATGGACTGTTCAACACAACATGGCTTTTATTATTGTAAAGATTGTAAAACCTTTACAATCTTTTAAAATGCTTAAATATAATTTTTAAGCATCTTTATTTCGGTCTTATATAAAGTTTTGATAAACAAAAAGGTAACTCAGATTAAACTGTTCGGACACTCAGGGATGGGCATTTGTAGTATTTATTTTGAGTTGTCTTACCTCGCATGTCTAGACACTATCTGATTTATGTTCTCTTACAGACTTTAAAGTCTGTAAGAAAGGCGGCACCAACATAAAACCAACGATAAAGACTAAACATATCATAGCCTGTGATCGTATTATAGCCTGTGATCATATCAGAGCCTGTGTGTTGCAGGCATAGCCCATGTTTGTTACTGCGTGTCCTTTTATATACCTAGATGTTAGAGTAGGAAATATTCAAGATCTAGATGTGATGTTATACCAGCCTTAAATCTGATGGTAGAGTAGATTTGTCATTTAGAAATCCAGTGAATGACAAAAGATTTTTTTTATGCGCTTTCATTTTGTTGCACTGAAAGAAGTAGAGAATAGATAAAGCTGCAATGAGAGCTGTCTATATGACTGTTGATTGATTTCAGGTAACATATGTCAAGTCTGTCAGCCGGAGAAACCTAAAGGTATAGTAAAGAATAGTTTTTAAAATATAGTTATGCATTATAGTTATTGTTCTTTATTTGTACATGTAGGTTATAGACTATAAATATTTCACAATCTGTTAGTAAATAAAATAACACATTAGACTACAAATCTTCCTTTCATTTATTTGTATTTGCATTAAATTACGGATTTACTGCATAGTTTTGGCTCCCATTTTTCACTCATGGACTTCAGAGGAGAAACTCTCTATCTTTGGCGAGTTGTAGAGTAATGCTGTAGAGTCAATCTAAAATAAACCAATACTCTTGAAGCCTTGACTATTTATTTTAGCTGTGGAATGCCCAGGGAATTACATCCGTAACCCGTATTCCAACACATGCATTAGACTGGTGACCATAGCAAAGACATGGCAAGATGCGTACAATCACTGCTTTGTCAGCGGAGAGAACCTGGCTACTTTTGAGACACTAGAGTCTGCTTTCTGGCTCATCAACCTCCGCAAGTTGAACAATGGTAATAGAGCTTTAGATCCTTGTATATTAGGGTACAATCAAAGATAATAGAACTTCAGGTCCTTGTATATTAGGATACAATCAAAGATAATAGAACTTCAGGTCCTTGTATATTAGGATACAATCAAAGATAATAGAAGCTGTGCCACCCGGCGTTGCCCATGTAATAGAAGAGTATTTGGACAGATAATTGATTTGTATTTAACATATTACAACATTTGCCATTCTAACTTTCAAACTACATATCATGAGAAAAGTTTTTTGTCTTATAAACAATGAGAAGTAGTGAGAGTTTTGCTATTAGGCAGTTTAATAATGTGAGCGAACAGCTTCTCGTGACGTTATGCTATGACATACGTCATACGTAACAGTAGATACGAAAAGCCGAACGCACTGAATGACCGAACAGACCAAATATTTTAGGAGTTGCCCTCTCGTGTGACTATTTAAAGATAAGGGTGCGTAACTCAAACTTCTATAAATAAAGAGCTCAATGAATTCCGTAGAAACATTTTAGAGGCTGTTGTTTATTTTCGCGCCAGTGAAGCACGCTGTGAATAAAAATATGACATATTCAATTGAAGTATTTTTGCTGTCACTATTGTCCAATCAGTACTTGCCTTACCTTTGACAGATAAAAGGGAAATGCCTAGTAGAAGCAAAAGGTTTTATTTGTTCAGTAGTATCAGACCTGCCAACCCAAGAGTGGGGCAAGGCGTGAGAGTTGGTTTTGGGGCAATTGATGTATCAATGATAGTATATATAAAATTGTGGAAAATGGGGAAAAAATCTCACGCATTTCTCACGCGTTTTCATTTTTTCTTTGGGGTGATTGCGTGAGTCTCACGCCCAATGCGTGAGAGTTGGCAGGTATGAGTAGTATCGTTAACCATTGGTGAACCAGTAGCTAAATAACTAACCAAAATTGTTTCTTTATTCAATTGGAAATGAATATATTTTTTTCTATATATAATAATATTTATTATAATTATATAAAACATGCAATCAATATTATTTATAATAGATAATAATTGATTTATAGATAATAGTTGAGGGAGAGCAACTCCCAAAAAGATGTTCGGTCTGTTCAGTCATTCAGCGCGTTCGGCTTTTCGTATCTACCGCATACGTAAAGCAGTTAGGTATTGCTCTGATATAATGCCTTATATTGGAGGGCTACCAGTTCGACTTCCATAGTCCAGTGGGCTAGGCGTAAGACTTGTAATCTTCCTGATCTTCTTCGGTACGGGTCGATGGTTTCTAGATTTTAAGATCTATATCCAAATTTCCGACGAACACACGGTGTTTGAGAAATATATATATAGATAAATAATTCTAATCATAAATGAGTCAGCACTAGGATATGGCAACAAAGATTTTTGAATTATATGACTAACTCTAAATACATCTCACCGCCTTTAGTAGCATTAGTCAAAAGGCATACACCACATCCACTTGTAAAATTCATGTAGCCTATTTGAATCTTAAGCTATCTTTGATAGCAATCCTTGTTTGGGGGTTTTCAATATTGTACATATTTTAAAATGAACTTTTAATAAACTAATTCATTAAATTAATCTAACTTGAATTTTTTTGTTTCTAAAACTTAGCTGATACACCAGAATAAAATGTAATAAGTCTATACAAATTTTTATAGCAAAAAATTTATTAAGATCCAGTATTCAACAGAGAAATAACAACTCGCGAGAGGTACAAGTTAATCAACTTAACACAATGGTTCTACCTACACTTTTACGCATTTCATAAAATTATAGCATCTTGAAATACAGAATAAGAAAGAGTGTCCATTAAATGTGGAGAAAACTATCAAAGTCTATGTTTGAAATCCTATAGTTGTTATTATTATTGCTATATTATTATAGCTTAATTAATTTTGATAGGTAAAGCTGCTAAATTGCTAACTTCGACTACAAGACAACTAGATACAGTTATAAAAATAAATTTCTGTCATTTTATTCACAGGCTTATACGCCTTTTGATTAGCAATGTAAAAGCTTGCACTTTGAATTTTCTACAGATTTTACAAATGTAATTATTATAAATTCAATTGTTACAAATGCAATTATTATAAATGCATATGTAAGCTTGAATGAAAAATAATTATTCAGTAGTTTGAAAAAAGTGTGGAGCTAAAAAGGTTTTACTTCGTGGCTTGCTGTTCACTCATTGTGACTCGAGCTTGTGTCAAAATTCCAGCTGATCTCTGACTCCGCCATCTTTAAATCTATCTGCTTTGCATATCGCCACCAACTCTGCACTGTCTGCAATAATAAGTGATCGCCGCTCTTTCAAAGTATATTTTAAATATAAATTTATTTAATAGCGTAATACACAGGAGTGAATTCACAGACCTCCTTACTGCAATGTTCATATGAAACGCCACCTTTATATTTGGCTCTCTTCTGCTCCACCATCTTTCTGCCTCACTCAACTGGCTAACATCTGACTGGCGGCATATCGAAAGGCGTGTTGATTAGGCAACGCTTGGCTGGCTGATCACAGATGTGGCTCTGCTGCTTCCACCACATTTGCACAGAGCATCATGTAACTTTGATAGCCAAAGATGCATTATTTTATTTTCAATTTATTTCATTATTGATTTTATTTTTGTATTGTTTTGCTGTTCACACTTGTTTGCTAATAATGACACACCCTTATTGCAAGACCATATCTTGAAATTGCCTGAACGAAATAAGTATGCCATGCAGGTTTTTCTAAACCAATCAACACTCATATGTGGCTTATGAAGTTTTAAGTACTTGTTGAAGTTGTGTTCTCTTTTTCTTTTAATAATTTTGGCAGTTACGAGAAGATCACGAAAACGTTATTAATAAATAATAAATAAATAAACCAATAGCGACCATAATAGTTTTTGTGCAAACAAAAAATAATTCATACAAAGAATTTTTTATTTCTTTTGTCTAAATTTAGCTAAATCGGTAAAAGTATAAATCTTTATTAATATTGAATTAGATTCTTTGTGATTAATGTTAGCTGCAGGCATTTGGTTGCAATTATACGCACACTTTTATAAAAAAAAATTGATAAATTACTTTATATAATATTATTGAATTTGTTATTGCTGCAGCTTGGAAAGACAATCATCTTTGGATCGGTGGAAGAAGACGCGGTGTGAACTGGCAATGGGAAGGCAAGACGAAAGCTCCTATTGACACCCTAGTTTGGGCTAACAATGAGCCGAGCTTTCGGGCAACGGGTGAAGAATGCATTGGAAGCTGGACTGACGATAACTACAAGTTTAATGACTTTCCCTGTGGAGACAACTTCAACTTTATTTGCGAAAAGTCAATGTAAACATGTTCTTTAACAATAGGCATTTGATCGAGTTATAATAATATATTGGAAAATATATTATCTGGTTTACTGGCATTTGATAGAAGCGATATGAATAGTATCCAAAGGCTGGCAAATCAAAGAGATGCAATATTTTATAATTGCGTTTTCATATTCATCTCAGCAGAGTAGAAACCTGTTTTTAATTTTTAACAACCATAGACACATGAGGAGAACTGGTGATGATTCTAAAATCTTATTTTAGTGTCCAAGTCCAGGTGGTCACTTCAAACCTAACGAAATTAATTAAAGAAAGTTGCTCTAGCTAAACTAGTTCAGGGAGTGAAGATTAGTATCAATTACCAACTATCTTAGTACAGTATGAGTGTAGCTTCATGTATCTCCCTAACATATCTTAGTACAGTATGAGTGTAGCTTCATGTATCTCCCTAACATATCTTAGTACAGTATGAGTGTAGCTTCATGTCTTTCCCTAACATATCTTAATACAATATGAGTGTAGCTTCATGTCTTTCCTTAAAATGATATATATACAGATTGTGTTCAATTTTACTAAAAGTGTTTTAGAGACCCTCAGACTGTAGATTATAAGAAATACATGTAACAACATGAGTTACTCAACAAGAAGGACAAATCCAAATATTGCAGAAATGGTCATACAAAATAGAAAACATATAAGCGTTTAAAAAAATTTTAATACTGCTCTTATATGGTTCGTATACTGCCCTTATATAAACCTCAAAAATCCTTCACACAACCCTCATACAGCTCTCATACAGCTCTCATACAGCCCTCATACAGCTCTCATACAGCTCTCATATACAGCTCTCATACAGCTCTCATACAGCTTTCATACAGCTCTCATACAGCCCTCATACAGATCTCATACAGCTCTCATACAGCCCTCATACAGCCCTCATACAGTCCTCATACAGCTCTCATCCAGCCCTCTTACAGCCCTCATACAGTCCTCATACAGCTCTCATACAGCCCTCTTACAGTCCTCATACAGCCCTCATACAGCTCTCATCCAGCCCTGTTACAGTCATCTTACTGCCCTCACACAACCCTCATACAGCCCTCATATAGCTCTCATACAGCTTTCATACAGCTCTCATACAGCCATAATAATGCACACTGTAATAATAGATACTATAATAATACATACCATAATAATACATAATAAAATAAATCGTAGTATAATAATACATACCACAATAATATATACTTTAATAATACATACCATAATAATACGTACCATAATATTACATACCATAATAATACATACAATAATAATACATATTATAATAATACATACTATAGTAATACATACCATAATAATACATAATAAAATAAATCGTATTATAATAATGCATACCCCAATAATATATATACTTTAATAATACATACCATAATCATACATAATATGGTACATACATACTATAATAATACATACTATAATAATACATACTATAGTCGTTACTATAACAAGAGTGTTTTGCCTGAAGCCGCGCTAACGTTAGGAAAAAAATCTACTGAGAAGGAATTGGGGTTGCTTGATAGTTGACTGTGATAGTCGGTAGTTGTCTTCTCGATATGAATTGGTTGCCGAATTTTAGCCTATCAAACATCTGAAACTTATATATCGTTATCAAATAATAAAAGAATATAACCCGGTAATTTTGTAGATAATTTTTGTTGATTTACATGTAGTTTCCTGTAGATTTTTTTCTGCAGCTTTTCTTTTTCCCATCCCTTCCCACGTTCCCCGATCTTTTCAGGTACGTGTGGTCATCTGGCTAGTGAAGTTTTTTCTTATCAGGTAACTCGATAATTCGATAGTTTTACCAGCTGCCAAGTCACACGATAACTATCGGTGAACTCTGTCTGCTCACTGATAATTTGATAGCTACCGCTATTGGTGGCACAACTCCAACGATAGTTGATCACACATTTCCCAACTACAAATGCCGTCTCTAGTAGGAATTGAACCAAGATTTTTGGCTTCACGCAAAGCGTGCTACTACCTACGCCACTCGACCAGCTTTCCACATTTGAGAATAATTGTATAGATAGTTATTACACATGATGATCTCTCACAGTACAGTACACTAGACTACCAGGTCAGTAATTAAGGTAAACTATAGTCGACCTTTGTAGTTTGATTGATCTTATGTTTAACAAGCGTTGATCCCACCTAAAGTGCCTCACGTTCAATAGATTAAGCTGTTATTACGAAAATAACTTTTTAGCGGTTTGTTAAAATTGAGTCAGCGTGATATCATTGTACTAGTAATCAACCAATCAGATTGCAAATTCAAGATATTTGAGTTGATACAACGAGCAGCAAGAGATGCTCTGAATTGGTGACAGCAGAGACTAGAGACAAGTTGGAAGTAAGTAAATAGTATTATTGACTGTTGTTTCAATTTCAATAGCATCTTCACCAAGTTTTGAAGCAGGACTGGTGGAGTTGTCTATACTACAAGACTGCTGTTCGATGTAGTTGTTGAAGCACTAGTGATCAAAGGATTATTAAAACATATTTGCCTCTATGAGGCTCTATAACGCGTGATGAGAACAACAGTGTGAAAATATATATTTTTATCATAAAGTTGAAAGCCTCTCTTATTTCTTGAAGACGATGAAGCATATACAGTACAATAACCGTTACAACACTGTGGCTTTACCGTTACAACACGAGCTGTACCGTCACAACACTGTAGATGTACCGTTACAACACTGCTGCTGTAACATTCCAACATTAGGGATGTACCGTTACAACACTGTAGCTGTACTGTTACAACATTTTCGCTGTACCGTTGCAACACTGTAACTGTACCATTACAACACTGTAGCTGTACCGTTACAACAGTGTGGCTGTACCGTTACAACACTGTGGCTGTACTGTTACAACACTGTAGCTGTGAGCTAAGAGAATGATTCAGGTTGTTTATGTAGCTTTTATAGGGAAGAATTTCAAGTTTAGGTTTTGTATACAAAAAACTGACAATCGTGTTTTGGCTGCGTGCCAGCTGATCAATTTTATGCCATTTCAATCTTAGATAGATTTTTCAAAATTTTTATTCCTTCGTTTTCTTGCCATAAATTGGTGCTGATAAATTGAAAAAAATTTGTAATATTTCTAAGTTTTCTATACCTTTGAGAGTTTAGAGATAAAGTCTAAAAGAACTACTTTCACAAATACAAATCCGACAAACTAAACGTTTTCCAAACTCTTAAAGCTTAATGAAATACTTCTTCTGTACATGGAAGTATGTTGGGCTACGACTGCCTCTTTTGTCTTGTCAATTGAAACTTCTAATAAACTGGCTTTATGCCAAACAGTCTACTAAATACTGACACAGCTATACATGTAGTTGGTGAAAGTTAAAAAACCTGCATTCAGATGGCGACAGATATTGTCATGGACCTTATATTACGGACCTGAGAGATTGTATGAATTGTTTTCGCCCTTTCACTTATGAGCAGCATATAAGTTAGTTGATTCATAAGCTTCTCGCTTCTGCTGCTCTCTAGTAAAAGCAAGTTTTTAGTCAACTACTGTGCTACCTTCACATGAAACCTCAGACTATGACCTGTCCGGTTCACCCAAAAATTATTGATCAGATTTGCACAACCTTGAAAAAAGAGCCTTAAAAACCCTTGTAAGATGAAATCATAAATAGTAATGTACTATGTTTCCATACAGCGGTAGTGTGGCACTACCCGGGTGCACCTGTAGCGTTACCCAGTTGCATCTGTAGCGTTACTCAAGTGCATCTGTGCTGAAGTACTCCACTCGGCTCACAAGCAGATCATATTTCCCTAGAGTGCTGTAGAAGAGCGATGGTTGTGCGATATCGAACGTAGGTCAATGTCAAGCAAGACCTATGCGCATGAACAAGTGCTATACCAATGGCCGTTGAGGCCCTTTCTATGACACAAAGATGGCGCAACCCACTGATGTTTTGCTTCCAAACAGCTACACTGAATCTCAACAGAATGACAGTGATACGGCTGTTTCCGTGACGGCATTGCAGTGCCACATGGGGGTGTGTCACTACGCTAGACTGTACGGAAACTTACTAGCTCTTGGTCAACCCGCTTGTCCAAGTTGCTGAAATAACTGCCCAGATTCCTAAGAAAAAGCGTACATAACACCGAGTCTAAAGAACTACCAATTTTCCAAAACAAAACAGCTT
Source organism: Watersipora subatra (assembly GCF_963576615.1). Lineage (NCBI taxonomy): Eukaryota > Metazoa > Bryozoa > Gymnolaemata > Cheilostomatida > Watersiporidae > Watersipora > Watersipora subatra. The sequence goes on from NC_088715.1 coordinate 38,898,887, forward strand.
AAAATGATTAAGTTAGAATGTGGCTGTTCCAGGTAACATGCTGGATTGTTTCAATAAAACCTCACTCTCAGATGTGTTATATTTAAATTTATTACTGTTATGCACCTACATGTATCATTCCTGTTCTTCAATAAAATAATTTGTTTCCTGCAAGATTGTATCAGGAGAATTTTATTTATTAGGTCAAACATGGACTTGGACTGCTTCGATAGATTTGCTTAGCTTGTTCTCCTTTGTTTTTCACATGAGCGAATATATAGCAAACCCCATCCTAACCCATTACAAGCATCCATCACCGCATCATCACTACATCTATCTCAAAGGATATCTACAGTTGACCGAATTTTCATCCCCAAGCAACACAATTAATTAAAAAGGCTAGGGAGCATTCCGATTGGATGAGGAATCTATGAAGACTTCATTTTGTGTAGTGAGCCAGGAGTTTGAATAGGAGGATATTATCATTAACTGGTGCAAACGAAGACCGTCTGCGGAGAGAAACTCGTAACAAACAAACATTTGAAATAATCAAGTTCATTTGAGTAATGAAGAATAATAATATGTATATATATATATGTATATATATATATATATATATATATATATATATATATACATTTATATATATATATATATATACATGTATATACACATCCGTAATGTTCTTTTCTTGGGCATATATAACTATACATCCACATTTAGTGGGAACAAAGATATTAGTGGGATGTAATTAGTCCGACTAAGCAATTTTACTATAAAACCATTGAAAATGGTATTTAAAGTACATACTTTCAGCCATAGTTGTTATCAGTGGGACTACAAAATAAATTTTGAAGTAATTTGGAGTTGTACTTCCAATGGATATGGGTTTTTATGACTAAGGAGTGGGGCCATCACTAAGGAATCACATCTGTTGGGACGTTTCTTTGAACTGATTTTTTTAATTGGCTGAATCAGGTGAATGAATAACTGTAATTGGCTGAAAAAACTTGAGCTTAATTAATCCGTTACCTATGAAGTTGTAGTAGGGTACGAGTAGGGAAGAGATTAATTAAACACTTGAAGAGATTAATACTGGCTGTACAAATTAAAGGTTCAAGTAAGAGGATATCCAGACTGATATCTTGTTCTTAAACCTTTGAACTCTAGCTGTCAATGTCAATGGGCGTTAGTTGTCGATTTGGACAATTGGTCAATTTGGGCAAACATACGTTCATCATCGTTTCATGAGTCAAAATTAAATAGCAAATTATACATGTAGCTGGTATCATAAAATTTTTCAATTGCATCACAATCAACTTGATATATACAATGCATGCATAGAATGCATGCATTGTATATATCAAATTTTACCACGCAGCGTTTAGTGGCCAAACTTGATATATACAATGCATGCATTGTATATATCAAGTTAATTGTGATGCAATTGAAAAATTTCATGAAATCAGATTTAGTTTGCTATTTTACTTTTTGAAGATAATATAATCCTATTATTGCAGACAAACTTCTGCTTCGCATAATTGATTTTGTTAAACTTGTAACTCTTTGATGTTGCATAATAATTAGCAGGACCCTCTCTGTTCAACGTATAGCAGGTCCCTCTCTGTTCAACGTATAGCAGGACCCTCTCTGTTCAACATATAACAGAATCCTCTCTGTTCAACGTATAGCAGGACCCTCTCTGTTCAACGTATAGCAGGACCCTCTCTGTTCAGCGTATAGCAGGACACTCTCTGTTCAGCGTACAGCAGGACCCTCTCTATTCAACATATGGCAGAACGCTCACTGTTCAATGTATAGCAGGACCCTCTTTGTTCAACGTATAACAGGTCTCTGTCTCTGTTCAACGTATAGCAGGTCCCTCTCTGTTCAACGTTTAGCAGTCTCAAACTGACCATCTATTTAGAAACTCCATTGAAGCTCCGTTATGCTGCCTAAATTAACTATCAACATACGCTTTTTGCTCTGCATTGCAGCTCTTAAGGTTTTATATTGTATTAAAATATGTACAACATTGTGATGGTGTGACTCATGTGTTGTCAATGAAAAATACCCATTCAACCACGTTCAAATAATTTTTCTGCAAATCCCAAATTTACAAAAAATTGAGTAGCAGTGATACTGGAACATCATTGTGACCCAGACTCATTGACTTGGTAGTAATCTAGGAGGTCAATAGTGACTTATCTAGCGCTCTTCCACAGATTGGGTACTTCAACAAGTTCTGAAGGTTAATCTTAAAACCCATTTGTAAAAATGATATTGCTTGTGAATTAACAAGAAACTGTATGTGAGACATTACTGTTGCCAACCCTTGAACTATGTATAACATTATTTTAAAAAAAGGAACCTGTGACAATGAACATGTATATATAATGTATAATGTTTAATAGCCCTTAACAAAGTCCCAATAAAAGGTGTTTTTCAAAATTCCCAGTAAAAGATAAGTTCTGAGTATATATATATATATATATATATACATGTATATTTATTTATATATATATAAATGTATATTTATATATATTTATATATATATAAATGTATATATGAATGTATATATATATATTTATATATATATTTATATATATATGTATATATATGTATATATGTATATATATATGTATATATATATGTATATATGTATATATATAATTATATATATAAACTGTATCTATATTATTTATTACATATTCACATCTATATTACATATTCACATCTATATTACATATTCACATCTATATAACTTATTTAAATCTATATTAAATATTCACATCTATATTACATATTCACATCTATATTACATATTCACATCTATATTACATATTCACATCTATATTACATATTCACATCTATATTACATATTCACATCTATATTACGTATTCACATCTATATTACGTATTCACATCTATATTACATATTCACATCTATATTACATATTCACATCTATATAACTTATTTAAATCTATATTAAATATTCACATCTATATTACGTATTCACATCTATGTTACATATTCACATCTATATTAAATATTCACATCTATATTACATATTCACATCTATATTGTATATTCACATCTATATTCACATCTATATTACGTATTCACATCTACACTATATTACATATTCACATCTACACTATATTACATATTCACATCTCTATTACATATTCACATCTATATTACTGTTTAATGGGTGTTTTAAAAACTACGAAACTGTTCTTTGTGCTTCACTTGAACTTCCAATTAGAATGTTTCTGTTTTCAGGAAGCAATATGCAGCTACCACACTGGTACAAATGGGTCATCTTGCTGACAACCTGTCTCAGTACTTTTACCGCGATGGGCTATATAACTGGCAGCACGTCAATTGTAACAATATTTTATATACAGCATTACAAGGAGAGAATCGTAAGCTCCATTATTGCACCTGTTCAAACCGGGGCTATGCAAGTCTTTGGTAGGTGCACCACCCACTTAAAATATTATCCATCTTATAAAATTATTTAAATTATATATATTTTGTATAATAATTAAGGCACTTTTAGACTATAATACATTTAGGTATGCTCACCATAATAAAATGTACCGCAATTACACATATTGTACTTAATAAGGTACTAAGATGAAAGATTTTAAATACGCAGACGACCTGCTTCTCTAGGCTATCGATTTTCTGGGCGATGTCTGCGGTCCGAACATTTGTCCAATGCAGTCGTTTCTGGTCTAAAAATACCAACATTGACCTGTAAGTGGCTATCGACAGATGAGGCGAGAGGCAAGCATCAGGTTATTACTATTACTGTTAGTATTATACTGTACCATATATATTACTATTACTGTTATTATTATACTGTACCATATATATTATTATTACTGTTATTATTATACTGTACCCTATATATTACTATTACTGTTATTATTATACTGTACCCTATATATTACTATTACTGTTATTATTACTTTACTGTACCATTTATATTGTACCACTATACTGTATATGCATATTGTCTAGGAGTGTCTGAGATAATATAGGTTGCTTAATGTACAGAGCACTACAGTATAGCGCACCCTCAGGATATGATGTTGATTCATTCCAGGGTTCGCATCGTATGGTGACAAATTGTATGTAAGGGTAAAGAAATCATTTTTATTATACAATGGACACATTCCCAGGTGAAAATAGTCCAAAACTTTTATAAATGCTGTACACTTTATAATTTAGTAATAAAATAGTATGTTAACCTTAGTAACTATAGTTACCTATAGTAACTTTAGTGCATTTATTGGTTATGATTCGCAATGAAACGTAATTCAGTATGTACCATAGATAGTTCTTACCATCAAGACAGATGTAAGCATGACACAAACTTTGAATTCACTTCAAATAATATTAGTTTAACAAACACACACACTTACTGCTAAGTTTTAATATGAATTTTTAACCATTTTAATGAATTTCATCTTTTTATCACTAAAATTTTATCACTTAGCGGTTGCTGTCTTCGCTTTTACTATAACTTTCAGCGGACCCGTTCAAAATCTTTTCAATTTAATTTGGCAAGAAAGCCCAAATGATGCTGTTTTTGTAATAAAGCGGATTTTTGTTAGCGGGTTAAAGGAATTGCAACTACAAATTTACTGCTGGTTTTACAGGGAAAATACTTTGGTTTTACACAAGAGAACTGCTGAATTGAAAAAAAGGCGATTATCGTGTCTCTTTCACGAGTTGGAAAAATATTTTTGGCAAACACTGTTTTCTTACTAGCCTTTCATTGGCCATGAAACAGCTAAATAGAATTGTTGTGAAGGTACAAAAAGTACACCAACTGGTACATTAGACAGCAAACTTACCCAATCTTCTGCAATATGGCGAGTGGGTAAATCAGTAGTAATGAAGGTCAAGGTTAATAACATCTCTACTTGGTTTTAGCTTTGCCATCGCTGTATATTTCTAAAAGAACAGGAAATATGATCACACAAGTGATTGGAAGCCTTCTGCTATCGGCAGCAATTGCCCTGACAGCAGTGACAACTTCTTCATGGCAAGGTCTTCTGCTATCAGGACTGTGCGCTGGTAAGAGACAACTTACAATTTATCTCTAGCTCAAGTGATTCGATAAGAATATCTAAGGTCAAGTATTCGCACTAGACAAGCTATAATTAAACTGATCCTAATGACTCCTTTGTGAGCACACTGATCCTATTGATTCCTTTGCGAGCACACTGATCCTATTGACTCCTTTGCAAGCACACTGATTCTATGGACTCCTTTGTGAGCACACTGAGCCTATTGACTCCTTTACAAGCACACTGTGTCTATTGACTCCTTTGTGAGCACACTGAGCCTATTGACTCCTTTGTGAGCACACTGATCCTATTGACTCATTTGTGAGCACACTGAACCTATTGACTCCTTTCTGAACACACTGATCCTATTAACTCCTTTGCGAGCACACTGATCTTATTGACTCCTTTGTGAACACACTGATCCTATTGACTCCTTTGTGAGCTCACTGAACCTATTGACTCCTATGTGAGCACACTGATCCTATTGACTCCTTTGTGAGCACACTGATCCCATTGACTCCTTTGTGAGCACACTGAGCCTATTGACTCCTTTACAAGCACACTGAGTCTATTGACTCCTTTGTGAGCACACTGAGCCTATTGACTCCTTTGTGATCACACTGAGCCTATTGACTCATTTGTGAGCACACTGAACCTATTGATTCCTTTCTGAACACACTGATCCTATTAACTCCTTTGCGAGCACACTGATCTTATTGACTCCTTTGTGAGCACACTGATCCTATTGACTCCTTTGTGAGCTCACTGAGCCTTTTGACTCCTTTGTGAGCACACTGATCCTGTTGACTCTTTTGCAAGCACATTGATCCTATTGACTCCTTTGCGAGCTCATTGAGCCTATTGACTCCTTTGTGAGCACACTGATCCTATTGACTCCTTTGTGAGCACACTGATCCTATTGACTCCTTTGTGAGCACACTGAGCATATTGACTTCTATGCGAGCACACTGATCCTATTGACTCCTTTGTGAGCACACTGATCCTATTGACTCCTTTGCGAGCACACTGAGCCTATTGACTCCTTTGTGAGCACACTGATCCTGTTGAATCCTTTGCAAGCACACTGAGCCTATTGACTCCTTTACAAGCACACTGCTGTGGGATAAAAACTGCTTGAAAAGCAAAGCTGATCAAAACAGGGTTTAATTATTATGAATTTCAACTCAATATTTTACTACAGCTTAGCTATCGCTGCCCAACTACCAACTCAATGTTTACTTTAAAATCTATTATCTTTTGTAGTAAATCAACTTATAAGACCTCTTTACCTCCAACCTAAACATGAAATTCCTCAAGAGATAGTGTTTTTACATCTGGATGCCTTGTTCCAGGAGCTAGAGCTAGACCCTTGTTAGAGACCTAATAGCTATAAAAATGTGTTTAGTTGAACTGGTTTTGTAGCTCGGCCTTCTTAAGAAAATTCAATAGATTTCAATCAATTTTTTTAATAAAACCTATTTGACTTTAATAATTATTTGAACCCAAACATCTTTAAATGTAATAAAGTGTGATAAGGGCTGCTATATATATATATAAATATATATAAATATATAAATATATATAAATATATATATATATATACTAGCTGTACCACCCGGCGTTGCCTGGGTAATAAAAAAGTCTTTGGACAGAAAAATGTTTTGTCCTTAACATATAGCAACAATTATCATTCTAACTTTCAAACTACATATCATGAGAGAAGTGTTTTCTGTAGTTGAAATAAATTAGGAGAGAAAACAGAAACAACTGTAAAAGCTTTCAAACCTTGTCAAACAACTGTAACTTTCAAACTTTATATCATGAAGGAATGATTTTGTGCAGAACAGGTTCTTTTCTTTGGAGGTATTGGACAATGTGTAACTTCTGAGAATACATGTAGTTAACAGATTAATAAAAAAATATGACAGAATATGGTAGTATTTTGTGGTTGAAATTTTATTAGAGCAATGTCTGCCAAAAATGGTTGAATGAAAAATTAATATTAATAATGAAGGTTGGAAACTAAGTAATAATAGGCAACAGTGATAAGGCAATGAATAATGGTTAATCTTCAAACAGATATTAAAACTCAAATTATGTTTAAAAAATGCAAGTTGCAATAAAAACGATAACGTAACAAACTTTAAAAACTCATATTATAAACTTCAAAAAAGTTATACAAAGTTGATAAATGTAATAAGAGAATGTAAATTCACCTATATATAAATTTCCCAAAGTATTTAAATGTATGTAAATACAAGAGAGTAAGGAATAACTGATACTAACAATAAATCTCACAGATAATCTTACATTAATCTTACAAATGTTTGTTGTAAAATGTGAAAATAATTGCGAATTACTAATTGGTTAGGTTTAGAAGGCAAGATGTGTCAGCTAATACACAAACTGAGCACTCATAAAAAAATTATGAAACACACATTTAGCGAATGAAACATTCGACTGTTGAGGAAAGGAAATAGCGCTTGTTACTATACTATATCGCGATTAAAATAAACGATAATTAACAAAATGAATAACATTTAACAAAATAAAAACAACTGTAAAAGTTTTCAAACTTTTTCAAACAACTGTAACTTTTAAACTTCATATCATGAAGAAAAGGTTTACAAACCACTGTAAATTCAAAAGTTCATAATTTTTAGCAACCTATAGCTTTTAATAACGTACGGTTCAACCTATTCTAGTGGAATTGCTCTTGCGTTGCTAACCAAGTTTTTCGAGATCCGAAACAATTTTTCCTATTAAAATAAAATTATGTAGATTTAATCTGTTTCAAGATAAGAACAACTTGGGTAAACTCGGAAATACATTTCAGTAGAGTATTTTTTTCAACATTTTACACCATAAGCTGTACTGTATACTGCATACTATAAATAGAAATGGGTATATATAGATCGTGTTTAAATTTAATAAAATGTTTTATATTTATGATGATGGAAAACGAAAGCAAGTTAAACATTTCGTACGTTTGGCTTTCAAAACATCCAAAGTATCAAAGGTTACAATAAAATACTAAAAATTGCAAAAATAGATAATGAAACAGCAAACAAATGCAACAGATAGTTACATCAAAAATCGTAGGAAAAAGAAAATATAAACAGCAATGACCTGTTTACTTTACATCTTTAAAGGAGACTCATCCTCCTACACCATTTAGGGTAACTCGACCGAAAGGGTAAACTCCCTAGTGAATTACTTCCGTAGAGGAGGCGTCGTCCCACATGTTTTTTCCCTTTTTGTAAAGAATTTACGAAGCGTGGAATGCTTATCCATTTCCAAGCGTTTCCGGAGCTTTGCTAATTGCAATGCGCATGCTCCAGTTTAGTCGAGAACCGAATTTATGCTTAAGCCCCGAGGCAAACAAATCTCAAAACCTTTGGTGAAAAACCTAAGGCTAAAATTATTAGCACGCGCATGCTATATATTTTATATGAAAACGTCTCCGATTGCAATGGTGTTCTAGCTCAGTGGTAGAGCATTCAAAACAAACGCTCGTCGTTTGAAAAATCGTCGTGTGTTCAATTTCAACTGATTGCGGATAATCAAGATTTTAAGATCTATAGCCGGAAAGCCGACAGATATGCGATGATACGATTACACGACATATGGACACACAAACATACTTTGAGAAACATATATAGATATATATAAAATAAAAATATAAGGTATAACATATATGTATGTACAATAAATACACATATATATAATGTATATTTATATGTGTATATTTACATATATACATGTACATATAATGTATATAGATCTACAGCCTGATGACTGCACAAGCGTGAAACTTTGGAATAGATATAAATATCTTCCAAAGTTTCAATGTATGTGCATTCTCTGTTAATTGGTAGCACTACATGCACTGTAATGCGCTGCCCTTTGCTTCATAGGTTTATGAGACCCTATCCGTAAAGGACAAAAGTAATCCCAATGAATGTCTTAGAAATGCAAACACCAAAATAACAAGTTTCATGAATCACAAATATAATTTAGTATTTAGCAACAGGTGACCCAAGTAGTCTACTGCTATCACAAACTGCACTGAAAAATGTTGTGTGTTTATTAAGTTTGATCTTTTTTCTTATATCAACGGATGACATTTAAATTCTTAAGAAAAATTTATGATTGGTCAGCACCTAACAGAAGGTAGATAAAGGAGATAAGTCAAATCTCAAAGACACTTTTCAGTTTTCACTCAAAATAATTGCCTAGTGCAGCCTAAATGTGCAGTTGTTTCCTCATGACAGCATGACAGCATGACAGGGATAAAACTTGGTTAAAACTCCCGCTTCTTCTGATAAGACAATTCCCGTTTTTACCTCAAGTCGGTGGATTAGTAGCCTTGGTGAACAAGATTGGTCTATTCTCATAGTCCTGGTTCTGTAAAAAATTACCGATTAACTGTTTATGCATAAATTGTGAGAGCACGAAAACAAATATAAAATTGCTGGTAGCCATTGCAGAGGTAGCTAGTAAAACTCTCAGCTTGCATTTCTGTTGACTATTTGTAGGATGCGGAGGAGGCATGATGCAAGTGGCTACTACCAACACAATTAAAGATTATTTTCCAGGAAGACAGATTGGTCCATTCGGAGCAGTTTCTCTGACATTGAATGTAGCTGGGATGGTAACTCCCCAGTTCTGGTCATATCTTATGGGTAAATTGGGCTGGCACAGAACACTCATCACCATTGGTGAGTTCCGTAAAATAGGTTAAACAGGAAATGTTGTTTCGATCAATAATGAGCGGGTAGGCAAAAGCAAAACTACGCAGGCCTAAAAGATGATGCTATAAAACATATTCACCCTTCAATGTATCATTATTACATCCTGTGAGTTTTACAACTCATCCCTATCTGGAAAGCATTTTAGTCAGCGAATATTATATTGTAGAACTTGAGATTTTATTCTGTGAGAAAGAGATGTTTTACCATTAATATGAAAAAAATTGTATTACCAGTTTGACAGTACTTTGTCAATAACAAAATTATTTTGAAACCAAGTTTCTAGAAGAGGATGAACCAGCATGATGGGCAGTATAAAGTTCAGAGGTGTATTAATAATGCTAATATAGATCTTCCTATTTTAAATGCTGCTATAAACGAGCTTAACTCGGCATGCGTGTGCATAAATCTGTCAAATATAGTTTTATGATATTTATAGTTAGTAATTAAAATTAGTTGAAATTTTAATATTAGTTTTTATAGTTTTAAATAAAATATAGTTTAAAATATAACTATTTAGAATACAATTTAAAATATAAAAAAGCTCAATTTAATTTTTTACTATGTTTTTGAAGTGAAGTTTGTCAGCAACGACTATTTTGTGGAAGCGATTACTAGCGTTCTTACCCTGTCTTCAACCTAATTCTCATATATCGCTAAATATATATTTGAACGTCAGAGAGCTCTATTTTTTACCCCTTCTCTTAGAGTTGCATTTTGTTCAAAATAGCGTTCAAATAAGTGGTAGCGTTGGGTTTTTCATCCACCTCGCCAGAAGTTCCGTTGGCAAGATAAAATTAACCCTTTCAAAGGCGAATCGAATATTGCTTATGTTGTGCACTCTCCTTCAGGGGGTGCGACATTAATCTTTTTGGTGGCACAATATTTGCTAACCTACCGCCAACTTGTAGATCTTTAAATAAATATGTACGAAGAAGCTGATACATGTCTCTACCAGTTGATGTCTATTTCTTGCAATTAATATCCAATGATCTTATAGCCTGTGGTGCAATTTCTTGGAGCTTTCAATCTTTTGTCTCATTTTAAAGTTGAAGAAATATTTTTATTATATGTTTTTATAACTACATTTAAAAACTTTGCATTAAAGCTCATTGCACTCATAGATATGTTTGATACAGTTTGCAGTCAAAATGGCTCTTTTTGAGCAATAGAAGAAGTGTTATGAGCGTCGGTCTATGGTGAGCCGAGTTAGGATAAGCACAAGGATTCTGTTAAATAATATGTTATAAATCTGCAAGTTCATAAGCCATGTAATGATAATCTGTCAAATGCAACAAATATTTGTTTATTTATGTCATTTATTCAAGAATAAGTGACATAAACAACATCAAATTTTAAGCCAACATTAGAGGGAAACCGAACACAATTTACTGATGAAGGCTAACTTTTACCCTATTTCGTTTGTGAAATTCACTACGTTTAACAGTATATAAATTATTTTTTGCAGTAGATAAATACTCAGAATAATATTTTAAAACAAAAAGTGCCCGTAAATTCATATATAACTGAGTATGGAGGCTTTTTACAACTGCATATTTTGCAAAAATCGTATTAATGACGTCATTGCGGAAATGAGTGTGAAACAGACTCGCCACTTGGAACACCGATTCTCAATCAATCAGCCAATCATGAGACACGAAGCGTTTGACTTGATTCGTGGTTATGTAATGTGATGAAAACCGCACGTCCCCCGCAATTGTGACAACCCGAAAATAAGTGCACCGATAGAACACATGTTTATGATAGTCATTGCTAATACGTATCGCTGAAAATTTTCAACTATAATTTACTTCAATCGCTCTTCTATTACGTTCACAATACAAATGCTAAAAGACTCACCGCTAAAGTAACTACTCTTTACTCTTCTACGGGTACCTTGAAGAAAAAACTGAAAAGTTATTCCTTCATGCGCTGTTTCCTACATAATGTTGCCTGATCCCAATAGGAGTTATGTAGGCTTCAAACATGAATCAGAAGATGAAGATCAGAATGATGCAGATGAAGTGGAGCTTTTCATTATGGATGAAGGAAATTAATGTAAGTTCAGTTGTGAGCTAAGAAAAATATGGTTTTTATAAATCTTTTAACTGAATCTAACAGCATCTTTACTTAGCTGATGTTCATGTCTTGTACAGTGAATAAGTGATTTCAACAAAATAATACAATCATAATGTTTGGTTTGATGAATAATTTTATTTCCATCATTTTATTTGCGCATGACATAAAAACATCACATTTAATAGAACTACGTTACATAAATCTAAATCATGTTATACAAAGAAGAGCATAATATTATAATTTGAATAGCCTAGTATATTAATTTTATCAAAACGATGCCTCACATAAAACTAGGGATTGAGTTTAACTTTTATGTAAATTTTGACTTGTACATTTCTTTCGCTGTGTTACCATAATTTTTTATGGTTTTGTAAGATTTTTTGAAAGTAGAGCTGCTCTGTCTTGCAATTAAAATATTTCTGTACACATATTTAATATAGCGCCACAATATAACTATTATCTACATGTAGAGCAATTAAAAGTATAACAACCTGGTTGACATTTTTGTGTGTGTTACACCATCATCATACTAATTTCATAATGTTGCACAGTACCGTGGTCAAGCCCGTATTCCCTAGGGCAGCTGGCCAGCTGAGCCGCCCCAACTTTGTAGGAATTTTGGCGGCTAAGAACAGTCAAACTCGGATAACTCGCTCTCGGATACGATGTAACACTTCATCTCGAACACGAGGTTAACTCAAACGGAGTTGTTTGGTCCGTTTCCACCAATGATAAATTGCGTCAGATAACTCGACCTCAACATCATTTACTCGAACATTTATTTGCCCAACGGCTATTGAGACAGTTTTTATAGCTATAGAATATCACTTTATTCGAAGCCATAGAGACAAACATCAACTTTTAGTAGTTCTTAGGCATCATTATTATCATCATCAGCGGCAAAATGTTCTTGTTAATGACTTTTATAGAGGTTGGCAACAGGTCATGTTTTACCAAACATCCGCTTGGCCATGTTCCACCAAAAGCATGAAAATTTCCGGATAAACTTAAAATCTTTGTGAAAACACTCAAAAGAAAAAAATGTTTTCTATTCTGAGTGTTTAAACTGCAGTCAAGTTTTGCCTATTTAAATCTAAAAACGTCCCCACAGTCACATCATCTAATACAAAACAAATCTCAAAAAATAGAAAAATGTTGATACTTGCCGATAAAACTTTTTAAAACTTCATATGAGAGGCCCGGCTGAGGCCCTACATGAGAGAAACCTGTTGGGGGGCTAACACCACCCCCTCCACATCCCCAGGTGTTCATAACTAGTCGCCTAACATTAGCCGCCCAACTTACAACCAGTGAATACATGCCTGACCGTGTTGGATAATTTAAGGGTAATGTATATATACGTATATATATATATATATATATATATATATATATATATATATATATATATACATATAACTATATATAGCAACTATAAGCATATACCAGGTCATAGCAACCAGGTTGTGATATTATATTATATTTATCTAGATTTTTGTATTTATATCTAAAAAGTTATGCTGAATGTCATAGAAATAGATGTGTATCTTTTAGAAAAGCTATAGGCCTATTACTTAATTTTGCAAATATTAAAAACGGCTTGGCAGTACCGTAAAATCGGGCACAGCCGTAGTACCATCAACAAATACTTTAGAAAAGAAATAACAGTAACATGTTGCACACTATCGGTCACTATACACTTTGATCTTGTAAATTCGAATGATTATTCTTATAATTAAATCTTATAAAATCGAATAATTATTCTTACAATTAAATATTGTAATACTCTTATAAAAATCGTTATAAAAATATCATCATCATTTCCTTTACTTTCACTGCTTTGGACATCTGTTGTAATACCAATGTATTCATTATAAGTGTCATGTTGTTAGAGTCCAGTAGAATCGGCAAAAAAACCATTACTTTTCAGTAGGCCTACTTTAACGTTAATTAAAGAAACCTTCGGCAATTGGACAATGTGATAGACTAGTGAGATGTGCACGCTTTTTTTCGTGAAATGCGCACGACTTAATAGTTCTACTCTCTGTCGCACCGCTTCATCGGCGTTTTGTTGGCTGGTCTTAATTTTTCCTAAAACAGGCTAGGCAAGTTTTTATTTTGATTCAAGGCCGAAATAATCTATTTATGTATAATCCGGTCTGACGGATTAGTTTTAAGATATTGCGGTAGCCTTTCAAAAACTTGGTAACATATTTAAATAGGTTTATATGTGTATTGTATCATTATTATACTTAAATGACTACACAAAAATGATTAAATTTGTTAAAGAGATTTCGGTACAAGGGTTCGGTCACGGCCGTTAACGGATAATTTTTTGGGAGTTGTGTGCGCGTATGCATTTATCATAGATCTCCCAAACAATCGCTTTGCTCGTGTTTGGTCGTGGGATAATTTATACTAATTAAAATTTAATGCTAGTTATCAATTGTGTTATTAAAATTTCTGCATAAATTTATCTTTAATGTTGTTTAAGCTGTAAAGGTTGCATCCTTGCTGAAGAGTAGTATAATCCATATATAATTTTATTGTAGATACAGCTTACCAGTCAGAACTTCTCTTCCCACATTTTTATTGTGATCTATCACTGGTAGTTTGATTCTTGTAAAATATCTTGGGGGATCAAAGTCTATTCGCTTTGGTGCATAACCTAATATGAGGCTATGAAGGTTTTCTAAAGCACCAGTGTGTTGACCATGGTTCAACAGACGCAATGTGTTTAGCAGTCTCGCTTGCCCTAACGAATCACAAAGGACTTTGTGCCCTGCACTTCCTGGAATTAAACATTTCACCTTTTTTTCCATTTCTCTGTAAACATATCAAATTTTTCGTTGTTATTTTTCAATATATTATAAATATGCGAAGTCTTTGTTTATTCAAATGTCAACCAGCTGCTGAGTATTTACCATTTGTACAATCTCTGTTTAGTATTATGCAATAAGTGACTACATCTTCTTATATCACAAACCAAAGGCATTCTAAGTGATGTATAAAGTATTATATTACACATTCGTCTGTGCTTTGTTATTTCTAAATACTGTATATTATTAGATTCAACATACAGCTTTTATGCCAACATTGGGTGTACATAATATATTTTTTCATCACTCACGGATCAATTGGTTCATGAGAAAAGTGGATGAACTTGTCGTGTCCTGGAAAGCTCATATTAATATTAGCGACATGGTTTAACTTTTAATTATTATATTTATTAATTTATAATATAAAATAATTATAATGGTTAATAATATTTATCTGAAGTTATTTATAAATTACTTACAGGGGAGGTTTTCCTATTTGATGATGCCCTCTTGCCGTATCGTACAACACCATTAGGGAATGGAACTTCTCCCTCGTTTACCCTTAATCTTGTAGTTGTCTCAAATTTATTTGAATAAAGCTTTCTCTCGTGGAAGTGCCTAATGCGCACGACCGCACTAGCAGTTAGTCTGCAAAAAATTCAATCGGCACCCTTTGCCTTAGACAGCCATAATTTTACTAAATTTGGCTGCTGAGACACATGAACTTGATAACAAAGGTTATGCCACGACTTGTAATTAACTGATTGTAGCTAAAAAATATATATCAAGTGTGTTGGAAGTTATTTTGCTAAAGAATTAGTAAATAAACTGTTACCGGAAACGGCTGTGTTGAGAATCAGTGATGTTCCGAGGTAAATGCACCAAAATATATTTTTGACTTTGAACTTGCTAAACTAGTAGAAAGATCTGCTAAAACTTTGTTTTCTCGTTCAATTAATGTAGTGTCATGCAGTACCAATCTTATAAAATGATCTTAAAATCTTAAAATTCGTCTTTGCTTTCACTTTAACAAAAGGATAAGAACCTTTTGTTAAAGTGAAAGACCTGAAGGGTCTTTCACTTCGTCCGACCTGAAGGGTTGGGCTTGGTGAGACGCTATACTAGGTCGAACCTGTAAGTACTCGTTCCCTGCTCTCACGGCTGCCTCCAACGTAGGAGTAGGCACCGCTAGCAGATGTCGCTGCAAATAAACATTGCCCAGCGTACCACAGAACGTGTCCACGGCCATCTCCTCTTTTAGGCGATCTGACATTTCCCCAAACGCGATATCGGTCAGCTTCTCTATTTGGGTGGCGTGCTCAAATAGCGTTGCTTGCTGGTCCTTTTTTAGGCCCTGCAGTTTGGCTCTGGCTTCTTTGGGTGTCAGTCCAAACCTGGCCCGGAGGTTGTTAAATACGCCGTGTATGGTCTGCCCGTGTCCACAGTCCTTAGCCTGCCCTCGCAGTCTCTCTCGGATGTGTAACAGCGCGGACCCTGGTCCCCAGTCATTTGCAACGGCTACATCGTTGAACTGCCTGATGAAGGCCTCTACATCGCTATTCCCGTCATATTCTGGGGCTCTGAATGGTTCTCTTGGTGCAGGGGGTCCCTGTGTTCCCTGGTTGATGAGCAGTCTTTCCAAGACACCCGTCAGTCGCTCTAGACCTCCTAGTCCCTCCATTCGGAGAGCTTCCGGTCTTTCCGCGCTGCGAGTCCGTCTGGTCATACCTGCGTCGTCTTTTTTAGTCCCTGTTAGTCGTCCTGTTGTGGGTTAAGCAAATCCCACTGCTGCCACCAGTGTAAAGGATCTGACTCCGGTAGCTGAGTCAGCTTTACTTCCTAACAAGGGAGTCGCAACCTGGGCTACTGGCTGACCTTGTCCGGGGCCTGATTGACCTGCCTGTGGCGGTCAAGTCAGTCCAAGACAAGAATCTAGTAGTCAGGCTTGCTCCGAAACCAAACCCCCGGCCTGCCTCTGGATCTCTATCCCAGGCTAGTCTGGATCCACTAATGGCTGGTCTTAAGACTGGATCTCTAGTGCCATGGCACACCCGATCGAGTCTAGACAAGGCCGTGGATCGCCTCCTAGCCTTCTTAGAGTCACCCTGGCAGTTCCGTCTGTTGGTTGCACTGAGCCTGCTTGTACAATCGGTGAGCCAACCAGGGAGGCGTCAATAGAAGCAGTTCGTATGAGTATATAGCAGTTTATTATCGATATCTTCAATACAAGTATGCACAAGTATGAGTGGAATCAAGCACACCCTGCCTGTCTACCGCGCTGGCTTATATAGCCAGCGCCTATCGTTTAACTCCGCCTACTGATCTATTTATATCACAAAGGATATGCCAGATACAACAGGATGGTTATGTAACAAAAAGGCAGTTCAGTAATACAGTTATATAATAAAAAGGCGGTTCAGTAATACAAGGGCAGTTCAGTAATACAGTTATATAATAATAAAAAGGCAGTTCAAGTATGCAATAAGGGAAGTTCGAGAGGTTCGGTTAAATGATAGTGCGGATATATATATATATATATATGAGTGCAGTAAATAGTACACAGGCATGTCCCGGTCCTCCACAGCTTTAGACAGCCATAATTTTACTAAATTTGGCGACTGAGACACGTGAACTCTATAAAAAAGGTTATGCCACGACTTGTAGTGACAGATTCGTGACTGGCAAAGAGGCACCTATTCACTGTAATTAACTGATTGTAGCTAAAAAAATATATATCAAATGCGTCGGACGTTATTTTACTAAGGAATTAGTAAATAAACTGTTACTGGAAACGGCTGTGTTGAGAATCAGTGATGTTCCGAGGTAAATGCACCAAAATATATTTTCGACTTTGAACTTGCTAAACTAGTAGAAAGATCTGCTAAAACTTTGTTTTCTTGTTCAATTAACGTAGTGTCATGCAGTACCAATCTTCTAAAATGATCTGTTTGCTTTCACATTAATAAAAGCATAAGTACGGCAAGCCAACGATTCGAAGCTTTGATTCTGGAAGTTAAAGACATGCACTGATCAATCAATTTTCCTCACTTTCTACAAGTAAGAAGTTAACATCTAAAGTCTAATTATAAATAAAATTTACTAGCTAAAACTATCAAAAAACATTTGAAGCAAATATAGCTAGGTGAAACACTAAAAAATTGTAAAATGTTAGCAAAAGGTTATAATTCTATTAATTAGTAAATGTATCTTATGCTAAGTACCATCTCAACATTAGCTCAGCATCGCCTTCACATTGAATCGCAGAACACCACACATGGTTCTTTATCTCCTTTATCCAAGGGAGTAACTTCTTTTGATTTTTCCGCACACATGCTCTCGTCAGATTTTTGGCCAGATTCTTGGTCCAATGTCATACATCCTATCAAAAAATTCCAAAGAAATACCACGAAAGTTATTATGTTTGAATTGTTTCTGAACATCACTTACGGTATCACCACCACTACCACCATTACTATCACCATAACCGCTATCTACCACCATCACCAACACACTAATACTATACATAGATAGTTATACCTGATTGTGAGTAGCTCTATGCATATTTTGTCTCATGTGCTTTGCAATACCGAGATGACCATCGGTTGTCACTACTTTGACACTGAGATCTGTGGTGGTCTCATTTAGTAACGACACAAAGATTTGCTTTTCAGCTGCTGTTGCCGATGTAGTAGCCGCTTCTATTAAAGAAGAGTGAGTCATTAGTCCATTATTCTGAAAAATCATAATCCGACTTATATTATACTACATGTATATTGCAACCGTTACCTTGCGAGGTAATGTAGAAATCACTTACTGGTTCCAAAAATGTATATGTGCAATATCTAGCTGACTGACCAGGACTGTCAAATCTTCCATCTCCCGATGAACAGATCTTTTCGTCTAAATCAATAAAAGAACGTAGAGTACAATAAACTGCATGAAATGTTATATTTAATTTTCAAGGTTAAAATGCGTCTCATACTCTACCAGTTCAACAATGGAATAAATTACATGATAGCAATTTTGTACTAACCTTGGCTTGCGACTATGCTCCGAGCTTCTTCTACAGCTCCTAAGTACATGTCATCCACTGCAGGCACAACATACGACTTCTGGTAACGGTAGAATAGTGTACCCTATATAATCATTAAATTAAGAGAGTTTGCTACTTTTGCAAACTGAGTGTAAGTTTGACCTCTAAAAATTATAATGGTAAAGTCAAGTATTATTTGCAGTGAATAATATAATATATATTATATATATAATAAATATTATACACAATTTTCATGCAAAGTACACAAAGATTATACTTGAAGCAGTAACTATTGAGTTTGATGAAGACATTTTCTATATAAATATCATTGTGGAGTGTCAAAAAGCCATTACATTTCATAACTACTCGTGTTCCTTACATTAGCCATATTTGGAGTATTCTAACACAAACCTGGCTATAAAATTACATTTATTGACTTACTACAAAACGATACTCGATGGCAGTAATACTAACACTAATGATTTTTTTTTAAATATTAGCTTTGTTTGCTTGGCCAGATGCGTTCTGATTGTTGCTTCCGCTTGAAAGCAGTTCATATTTTTCTGCCGGTTCAATACCTTCTACATGTACAGTGTTTTCTGACCTCAACCCTTTTCTGCCAGTTCAATACCTTCTACATGGACAGTGTCTTCTGACCTCAACCCTTTTCTGGCGGTTCAATACCTTCTACATGTACGGTGTCTTCTGACCTCAACTCTTTTCTAACGGTTCAATACCTTCTACATGTACAGTGTCTTCTGACCTCAACCCTTTTCTGGCGGTTCAATACCTTCTACATGTACAGTGTCTTCTGACCTCAACCCTTTTCTGGCGGTTCAATACGTTCTACATGTACAATGTCTTCTGACCTCAACTCGTTTTTGGCGGTTCAAAACCTTCTATGTGTACAGTGTCTTCTGACCTCGACTCTTTCTTGGCGGTTCAATACCTTTTACATGTACAGTGTCTTCTGACCTCAACCCTTTTCTGCCAGTTCAATACCTTCTACATGTACAGTGTCTTCTGACCTCAACCCTTTTCTGCCAGTTCAATACCTTCTACATGTACAGTGTCTTCTGACCTCAACCCTTTTCTGGTGGTTCAATACCTTCCACATGTACAATGTATTCTGACCTCAACCCTTTTTTGGTGATTCAATACCTTCTACGTGTACAATGTCTTCTGACCTAAACCCTTTTTTGGCGGTTCAATACCTTCTACATGTGCAATGTCTTCTGACCTCAACTCTTTTCTAGAGGTTCAATACCTTCTACATGTACAGTATCTTCTGACCTCAACCCTTTTCTGCACAGCTGAGCTAGTCAATATTAGTGCCTAAACAATCTTTTAGCAGAGTAAAACTTATGTCATTTTGTGTCAGTTTTGTGTAATCGCTTCAAAATATGTAGTAACACTTTTCTATTGTAAATGCAAGAACATTTTCCCTTATACATTGAAGTACCAAGACTGAGCTAAAAAAGAAACTAATATTAGCCTGATGCAGTTACTAATTACTTTTTACATTTAGTTTAATTTAATTACATTTTACAATTACTAATTGTATTTCTATGGTGTTACAGTTGATGTTCTTAATGAAAAACTTAAATACTTGGAGTTGGAAATCGGACTTCGATACGAATACAACCAAGAAATGAATTAATTGTAAATGATGTAATCAAATTATTATTAATACAAAATTGTAGGCGTTTTTTATTGATCACTTGCTATTACTGGTTTTAAAAGTTAGGAATGCTAAATACTATCGGTCAAATAAAAGCGGCGTTCAAATAGAAGTGGCGTTCAAATAAAGGGTAGGGCTCCTTTTTCAACCCTTTTTCCATTGTGGTGCTCAGATAAAGGTGGTGTTCAAATAAAGGTGGAGTTCATATAAAGGTGGCCTTCAAATAAAGGTGGCCTTCAAATAAAGGTAGTGTTCAAATACAATTTTTTACACAAATGTGATGTGAAGTTCTGCAGTGGTCACGCTAAATGTTAAATTCACACTTCTGCTGTTGTCATGGGCACTACATCCATTCTATTGTTTATATAGAAGTTTCACTGTTGTTGGACAAGCAACAGGATGCAGGAACAACAACTATAAATGTACAAAAGTGAATGGAAGCTGTATACACAAATGAAGTGATGCAGTTATTCATATGGCACAATCCATCTTTATAAGAAAACCACTAGCAAATGCTGTACTAACGACTTACGGTTAATTCCACACATGCTTTAGCTAACAAGTACCAGTAATTATATACTGAAACTAATTAAAAACTAGCATTACTTGGTGAATACGAACAGCGATTACCAAAGTTGCTTCTATTTATCAAAAGAATTTATGATGGAAACATTACGTTCTCTTTCTTGACTAGTATGTTCTGTCTAACACTGGAGCGCAGTCCATCGGCTTTCCATGTAAGCTGGTTTTTATACCACTTGATTATTTATAGGAAAGTTGGACTTTGCAAATGCATTACAGTAACTAAGCCGTGTGGGCCTCCACCCAATTCCATCACAGTAGCTAAGCTGTGCGGGCCTCCACCCAAATCCATGACATGGATTAGTGAAATCAAGAAAGTCAAATCTCAATTGTAAAGTAAAAATATTTCTTTGGTCCAAGCATTGTAAGAGCAGTATTTTTAAGATAATATATTCATTGCTTTCAACCATCTTTGTTATAATTTAATATTGTCCGTCCATAAGGCCTGGCTCTGACTAATGTCATGCAAGGTGCTACACTATGCTATGCAAGCTTATGCAGGTGTGCGAGTGACATCAACTGAGATAGCTATGAACTTGCCAGATGATGCAACTGAATCTTGTGGCACTTTAAAGTCTGGTTTCCATATTATTGTGCGGCCAGTGATTGTGCGCGATACATTTCTTGGGCTGCGACACAGTGTTTCCATAGCGTGCGTAGGCGCCATGCTTGCATTGGACAGGGTGGGTAATTTCCTTACTTTTTCGTACCGGAGACCAACTTTCTTCAGAAAACAGCTCACCGTTGCGATTTTGCGCTGTCATATGAAAACCAGACTTACTCTTTCATACGGGAAACCAATTTCTTCAAAAGGCAGCTCACTGTTTGAATTGTGGGATAGGTTGAAAAGTTCGAGCGGTGTATTGTGGGATACATCATCACCCGTCGCAAGGATCTATTCTGTTGGATCCTTGCGATCAGCGTACGCACGTCACGCGATCGTGGTGCGTTGACGTTTCCACATCACAGCTGGCCTACGCACGTCGTCGTGCGCGTTGTTGCGCGCCTTGCGCTGTCATATAGAAACCAAGCTTTAAAGAGCATTGTTCCGCGCTATCACCCGCTAGCTTGCGAGGCTAGGGCTGATATAAAACGAGTGAAGTGTACAGCGTAATCTCTGACTCATGACCTTCTAGTGAAAAGTAAACGCAAATTGTCCGGCAGTCAACTGCGCCAGTAATTACATTTCTTTCTGTAGGACATCATAAAAGCGTTACTCTTACATGCTGTGGAGCTCGCTCTGATAGCTTGCATAGCAGGGCACAGCCCTCATATGCAAGCTATCATGTACATTTATCATGTACTGTACTTGTATTTGTTCATTCAGCATAGACATTTATTAAAAACAGTCTTTACTCCTTTCAAGAAGTATGTATTTTACTCCAGTAGATATCATGATATAACGCGATACCGTAAAAGTTTGTAGTAAAATGTATATAAATGTTGCAAGGTTTTTATTAATCAAAGTTCATTCATTTGGAGACACTGGAATGGCATTCTTTTGCAGGTGGATTTCTTCTTATAAACTTGTTTTGTGGACTCAGTTACTTCAAACTACCAGTTACATCTAAATATGGCCTGAAGGAACGAAAAAGATCTCCGAGATTACGTCTGGTGCCACATCGCTCCTCATACCAGCTTTTTAGTGTCAGCCCTGATCAGAAACTTTCCAAAAAGACTTCCCTCGATCTAATGTTAGAAAACAATATTGTTAAAGAAGATAATGCATCAGACAAACTGGTAAGCTATAAATTGTATTATCACAAGAACCCTATTAACAGTAAGAGTTGCAATGTTATTTATGAAAAGTTATTCGAATCCAGTTTAGAGTTTCGATATGAAGACTGAAACACTTACTTTTCTCCTTTACTTTGAAGACACATATTCCTAATGAGCTGTTAAAAGAGAATCTCTCTTACTTGTTCTAAAACTCAGGCTAAATTGCAATGTTTCAATTTTTTCTAAAGTTATTCTCAGGATAAATCTATTGGTCTTCTCAGTCAGATAATTATGTTTGGTCACTCTATTGGTGTGACAAGTCAAAACAATGGTACGGCTAGTCAAGACAGTAGAACGGCTAGTCAAGACAGTGGTACGGCTAGTCAAGACTGTGGAACGGCTAGTCAAGACAGTGATACAGCTAGTCAAGACAGTGGAACGACTATTCAAGACAGCGGTACTGCTAGTCAAGACAGTGGTACGGCTAGTCAAAACAGTGGTATGGCTAGTCAAGACAGTGGAACGGCTAGTCAAGACAGCGGTACAACTATTCAAGACAGTGGAACCACTATTCAAGACAGTAGAACGGCTAGTCAAGACAGTGGTACAGCTAGTCAAGACAGTGGAACGGCTAGTCAAGACAGTGGTACGGCTAGTCAAGACAGTGGAACAACTATTCAAGACGGTAGAATGGCTAGTCAAGACAGTGGAACAGCTAGTCAAAACAATGGCACGGCTAGTCAAGACAGTGGAACGGCTAGTCAAGACAGCGGTACAACTATTCAAGACAGTGGTACGGTTAGTCAAGACAGCGGTACGACTATTCAAGACAGTGGTGTGCCTATAGCCATAAATCAATCAGCCTATTTAGTATTCAGACTCAACATAAGACTAATTCAACTAAATTAATATGCAAATCATGTGATCTTTTTGTTGTTTTATGTAACTTTGTGATATATTCATTGTACGTACATGTAAGTATAGGAATAAGTAATGTAAGTATTTATAATTTGATTAGTTAGTAATAAAGCGGTTTGATAGTTTATCGAACTTGTCTGTTCACTTAAAAGGATGGAGAAAAGCTTAATGATGAGGACCCATTGGAAGGTGACTCATCTGGCTCAACTAGCACCAGCATGTGGCAAACCATGAAACAACCGCAGGCAAGTATTCTATGGTATTTGAGGTTTGTCCACCTTCTCAATTTTCTTACTGTAGAGAAGAATGTTTGAACTTGTGTCGAGACTGAGCATCAATCAAAAAATCTATGGCTTAGTTTTGGTAATGGTAACAGCATAAAAATTGTCGAAGGTTAGCAAAGGACCTTTACTCTGAGACTTTGTTCTCGCTATCATTTTAAGTTATTCCTTTTCCATTTGTATGATTATTATTATTTATTATTATCATTATTTTATACTTTGACTTGTCATTACATTATTACTAATCATAATTTACAGTTAAAAAGTTAAATGCTATAAAGTTTATATGATACTTTTAAAATGTGTGAAACATGCTTGAATTTATATCATTTACGATTGGTTGTTTTGCAGTCTTTAGCCTTAATTGTGATGTCAGGGCTGTACAGCGGGGGTGTGACAGGATGTTTCACCGTCATGGGAGATTATGCAGTTCGATTCCTTGGAATGTCTAATGAACGGGTATAATAATCATTTACTAGTAGGCGGTATAATTAATTCTTTGATGAAATGTGACTTTAACAATATTTTTGCTGACGTTTGACTTGAAAAGTATTTTTGATGACATATTATTTTAAAACTATTCATAAATAACTCCAAATAATAGAATAAAAACCTAATAAAAATCAATAAGATCATTGAGTCTCCTCACCATTGTCAGCCAGAACTGATACACGCCTAGATTAAAAATGAAGTATATTCAGTAGGTTGTCCAAACTTTTGTACAATCTTCACATGGATTAGATAACTTAGTGTTGTTACAATATGCTTATATCAGAATGTTTAACTATTAGTCAAAAGTACAAATACCCTTCAATACTTCAAATGTAGGTGCTACAAAAGGAAACATACGTAAGTGGTAAACCTCCAATCTGATCAGAAACAATGAACACTGTAGTATTGCTCTGTATATGTACTCTATAGAAACACTGTAAACTGTAGTATTACTCGGTAATAAATGTACTTTATAGAAACAGTGTAAACTGTAGTATTACTCTATAGATGTACTCTATGGAAACACTGTAAACTGTAGTATTACTCTATAGATGTACTTGGGATTGCTAATGTGTTCCTATAAGCAGTGGAAGACATCAATGTTAGTAATAAAAGAGATCAATTTTAGTAATAGAAGAGATCAATATTAGTAATAGAAGAGATCAATGTTATTAATGGAAGAGATCAATGTTAGTAATAGAAGAGACCATTCTACTAACACTTCATGTAATAGAAATATAAACCTCAGCTTAGTTTAGGTGTTAAACACAGTATACCTGTAGCTCTTGAATTGGAAACTTACTGAAAAAAATAAATAAAAATTTGATGATCAAATGCTTTCAGTTTCGCTTGGAAAAAATGTTCCATAAAATTGTTTTAATATTATTTAGAAGAGTCGAGTCATTTTTTCAATAACAGAATTTGAGCTCCTTTATTGCAAGACTATTGATTCACATCATCAAATTTCTAATAAAAGTTTATAAGAACCTAAAATGTTTCTGAAAGTCAGTAGAATACTTCTTTATAGTTTAAATGAATAGGTTTCTGGTTTAGGTGGCAGATGCACTGACTGTTCAAGGAGCTCTACAGATTGTTGCTTCTCTTATCTATATATTCCTAACAAGCTGCACAGAGTTTAGTTCCTTGCTCCTTCACACAGTCTGCATGTTCTGTCTCTCTGCTGCAGTTCTCATAATGACTTTCATCTCGTCAGAAAGTAAGTATATTTTTTGTGGTATTTTTGCATGTTCTACTTTTGGTAAATTCTAAAATGGATGTCTACTGTAGTGCTAGTACATTTAATTACTTTGGTAAATTCTAAAATGGATGTCTACTGTAGTGCTAGTACATTTAATTACTTTGGTATATTCTAAAATGGATGTCTACTGTAGTGCTAGTACATTTAAATTGTTGTGTCAAAAATGAGCCAATCCGAACTCTACCCCGATAATGAGTTTTTCCATTTTTAATAGTTTTCAGATTTAACAGCATTTTCCAAGACAATGTACATGACTGACACTTATATAGACAAGGCCAGTCAACTAGAGAGGAAATAATACTTCTATGGCTGACCATTATATAGACAAGGCCAGTCAACTAGAGAGGAAATAATACTTCTATGACTGACCATTATATAGACAAGGCCAGTCAACTAGAGAGGAAATAATACTTCTATGACTGACCATTATATAGACAAGGCCAGTCAACTAGAGAGGAAATAATACTTCTATGACTGACAATTATATAGACAAGGTAATCTGATATGAACAGTTACACCAGCATCCTTAATGCTGCTAAGTCGTGTCATTAGATGTTGGTTGTCTAAAATACTCAGATAGCATCTTTAATCTGCCTGACCATCTACATAATACACTTCTACTTTCTCAGAGAAACTACTACATCTTATACCAAACACCAACACCTTGCTGGTAAACACTATAGAAAAGAGTTATACAAAAACAACTTTATATTCTGATATAAATCATTTTACTTTACCATTATTTATTGTTTGTCTCATGGTCTAACTTACATGTACTTTGAACAGCCTTGACAGGTGACAATAAAGTTCATATTATAATAATAAAGTATATTTTATGGTGATTATAACATTTTCACAAAATGAAAATTATGCTTACTTTATAATCGGCCCTGAGAAAAGCTAATTCATTGTTTCATGCTCCTTTGTAGGCCATTTATGAAGTGCGCAAACCTTTATCAAAGTTTTTAAATAGTCTAACAAGGAAGAAATTTAAGGGATAGCCATTATGACATTTTTGGCGCGTCGAAGTGGGAAAATTGTTTTTTGCTGTTAAAGGTTGACTTGTAACAAAATTCACTTTACAGTTATTTAGTATGAAAAGGTTTACCATGTCTTATTCTGCTGTGATGTAGGTACAAAATATGTGAAAATGTGATTACAAGCTCTTAAAAGCTCAACAAATGAACAGTTAATCGCCACCATCACAAAAATGCCGTAGGTTAGAATCTCTTTATTTCGATGGCGTACTCAAACATAGTGGTTATTGTTCTGACACCTGATGTTATTACATGAAATAAAAGGCCAATTAAAGGCTCAAACACTTCGGGTTCTACCGGAAAGCTCGCATCAAATATAGATGCTCACTACTTTACAGTTTCATTTCATTTCGTCTAATCATCTATTCGTAATCTGATCATGTGATCCATACTTCCTGCCAAATGGGACGAACAATTTCTACAGCATTTTCGACGATCACAGCTGACCAACAGCCTCCTTATGTTTATCGGATGCACTCCTTCGAGCTAAGGTTAAAAAATTAAACAAATTTTTATGGTAGGCTTTGAAATACCAGTGCTCAAAGTGACAGAATTACAATGATGATGAAATAGACGCGCAAGGGCAATAGACATAATTTTATTGAATGCGTGAAGTATATTTGTGAACATATTTTGACGAATGAAGTTGCATCAAAGTGTAAACAGTAGCAAATCGTATTCAAATACGTCCCATTTGAGCCAATTTGGAGAGGGATTCTAACCTACGGCATTTTTGTGATGGCTGCGATTAACTGTTTGTTTTTAGGCTTTTAAGAGCTTGTAATCACATTTCTACATATTTTGCACCTACAACACAGCAGAGTAAGACATGGTGAACCTTTTGATATCAAATAACTGTAATGCGAATTTTTTTGCAAATCAACATTTAAAGAATTTTTACATACACTGAGGGATACAGTTGTACTGAAACAGATGAACTACGGATACAGTTGTACTGAAACAGATGAACTACGGATACAGTTGTACTGAAACAGATGAACTACTATACAAAAATCAAACTTTGTCACAAGTTTTAAAACATGGTTCTTGTGATGTCCAAGCTGTCTTATGCCTACTTTCCCTAAAACTCCATATTTTTAGCAAAACATCAAAAGACAAGCGGAATTGTTGTACATAGCAACTAGTTTACTAACAACTGTTTTGCAAAATTAAAAGAGGAGAAAGCAATGATTTTCAACTAGTGTTTTTATTCTTGATTTAGCTTTTATTTTTACCAAAAAAGCTAGTTTTCATGAAAAACTGTTTTGCTACAAATAATAGTGTGTTCTGGGTGGTGAGTTCCTCAAGGCTGGTTCTATACTATATTATATCTCTATGTTGGTGTTCATCACACAATACTTTGGTCATCCTTCTGTGTGCTAGTTATGCGCTAGTTATGCGCTAGTTATGCGCTAGTTATGCGCTAGTTATGCGCTATTTATGCGCTAGTTATGCGCTAGTTATGCGCTAGTTATGCGCTAGTTATGTGCAGGCACTAGAGCGTGTGTCTAGCATGACCACTATCTGGTTTGTGTGAGAATGGGTCACCACTGCCTTTTTCGTACTGTCTTACTTTTCAGGTTATAAACTGAGATCATTATCAAGTTTTTGAGTGCATTACTTAAAGGTTGGCTTGCAAAAAAATTCACATTACAGTTATTTGATATCAAAAGATTCACCATGTCTTACTCTGCTGTGTTGTAGGTGCCAAATATGTGGAAATGTGATTACAAGCTCTTAAAAGCTAAAAAATGAACAGTTAATCGCAGCCATTTGAGACCGCTGTAGTTTGGATTCTCTTTCCCATACGGCTCAAATATGACATTGCTGTGGTAGATGGTTTCTGTTTACACTTTCATGCAACCTTATTCGTCGAAATATTTTCACAAATATGCTTCACGCATTCGATAAAACCATGTCTATTATTCTAATGCGTCAGTTTTATCGTCATTGTAATACTGTTTATTTTAGCAGTGATGTCTTATAACTTACTGTAAAGATTCGTTTAAGTTTTTAACCTTAGCTTGAAGGAGTGCGCATTATTGTCTGATAATCATGACGAGCCTTTTAGTCACCTGTGATACTGGAAAAGTGTTTCAGAAATTATTTGCGAAGTATTGGGTCACGTGATCAGATTACGACTTGCCGATTAGACCAAGTCGAAACAAAACTGTAAAGTAGCGAGCATTTATATTTGATACGGGGTCTTCGGTAAAACCCAAAGTGTTTGTCATAAACTAGTGCTACGATAAGTTTATATTGACCTTTTTATTGGCCTTTCAATTCACGTGAGAATATCACGTGACAAGAAAATAACCAAACTGTAATGACAACGTCGGAGAAATAAAGAGATTCCAATCTTCGGCGGCTTTTCGTTTTTGAGCTTTTAAGAGCTTGTAATCAAATTTCCACATATTTTGCACCTACAACATAACAGAGTAAGACATGGTGAATCTTTTGATACCAAATAATTGTAATGTGAATTTTGTTGCAATTCAACCTTTAAGACAGTTAGGCTGTTTGATAGCAATGGAAAAATGCTACCAACTTATAGTACTCACTATAGAATAGCTCATTTGGTGAGTTGGACTTTGAGAATTTTACTGACTAGTGGTTCAGCCAGAGGTCTCTAGCTAGCCTGCCACTGAGTAATGAATGTCACAATGTTGATGTAAAATATAAAGGTTTTTACTTTGCAAATTTGCCTTTCTTAGCTGCATTCTTAATTCTTGTGGGGAGCATCGGATTCTTCAAGGCCTTCACTTCAGGTAACTCAGTTCCTCTAACTATCGAGCTCATTGGCCCAGAAAAAGCTATGAATTTGTATGTGATGAAGTGCCTCTGCGATGGATTTGGAAGCGCTGGAGTGCCATTCTTAGCAGGTGCTGTAATTATTACACCGATAACGTACAATGCAACCTGGTTGGTGTCATTCGTTGCAGGTGCTATATTACATTGGTAACATAGATTAACTACAGTCATATTTGTAGAAGCTAGAGGATTCATTTGTTAACTTGAAATAAATAATTTTTGTGTGACCAGAGCTGTGATCACTTGAATACAACACCTTGGGTTATAAAGGAGGCTCCTTGCTTATTATTAGCTAAAATTTGTGCCCAAAGCTAGACTTTCCCATGTAAATCTTTGCTATTTGATATATCGTAGCTGAAGCAAAGATACTCGGTGCATCTCTATTAATGTCTCTATTAATGTCTTCATGACACCTAAAACTACTCGAAACAAAGTGTGAGAGCTAATAATTCCCAATGATTGTTTTTTTAGAAACGTTCCCGTTTAGTATGAAGATAGTAATTTCAAAACAATTAGTTACTACAAGAGAAATATTTTGGCCTGCAATAGCCTTAACCTTTATATTTTGATAAACCCAAGTTCTACAATGAAACCTCTGAAGGTGTGTTCACACCGTGAACAAAATGCTGAAAATTTAAGATACTAGCGTTTAATGGCATCATGAAGAGTCAGCATAAATAGCAATACTCTCTGCGATAGTGACATCAGTGGATGTCCGCATGTCTAAATGTATGATCTGAAACAGTATCCTATATCTGAGTTTAAACAGAGCTAGAGTGCTAACCAGAACTTCAAATTGCAAAGTGTTGATAACTCCACTAAAATCACTTAACTTTTTGTCGAAGGTGGTCTGGGATGCAAATATAATTAATTAGCTCAAATATTTATCACAAGTAGTCTGAAAGACAAAATCAAATAACTTTTATGATAATATATGCCTTGTTTGATGGAATTTAAAAATAACGACCATGCACATGTGTATGGTTGCCTTGCAATCTTATCTGGCCCGCAAAATCGTTTTACATTATCGCTATTCATGGCCCATTGATATGAAGCGCTGATGACATAATACTACACAGAACTGCATATCCCGGAATGCTACGTTTCAGCTGCCTTGCTGCTTACGGCAAGGCAATTAGTTCTAGCTATTACAAGTTATTAAGAAAATTGCCGCCAGCTTGTTGAGCACCAGCTGTCCATCTTAAGAATCTCCCCAACACAGGACATATATATAATGATATAATTTCTTTTCAACTAAGTATGTTTGGAATTGTAAACATAGACGCGTAAGGACAATAGCTACAGTTTTTTCTAATACTTGGTTTTGGAGTATCGTGACTCATCAGTATCCTGTCCTGGTGAGTCACAGTGTTCCAAAGTATCAGCCATTGGCTGACAGTAAGAAATGTAGATGTCGCTCACAGCCACATATGACTGCTTTTTACTGTTATGGCAGCAAGAGTGGAAGAGTAGCAGTAATTAGCTATCTCAGCTATTGGCTATGTCCAAGCCGCTTACTTTAAATACCTTTGTGAAACCGTCAATTACAGGGATAACCGCTTAGCATCTAACAGTAAACTGCAAATGCTGCACACACTCTGCTGTACACGCACCATTATCCTTTGCGACTAGTGGTAAGCTAGGATGCTATCACTTTAATCCTCCTGTTTAAATAAAAAACTCCAATCTTTCTAGTTATTAAACGCGATATTAAAAAAACAATGTTGTTTTTACATCTTAGTTTAGTTTGACGGAGTGATAATATTACATGCATGCTTGAAATGAGCATCTTCCAAATATTTCCTGAATTTTTTAAATCTTTGTGAATTTTTTTGATACACAGAAAAAGTTTGGAGTTTGGTTTATGCAAATTATGGTACGTTAAACAGAGCCGCTGCTACCGCTAATCATAAAAATGATGCTTGTAGATGCATTGTGTCCGTGTTATTGGTATGAAAAAGCTCTATCAAAAGAATGTTGCAGTGTAGAGCCAACTGCTTTAGACCAAAATAATACAATAGAAACGATTGTTGTAGTAGTAGTAGTCCGGAGTAGTACTGTAGACACAACTCTTTTAGCAGAGAGAACAGTATGGTAACAGTACGGTAATAGTACAGTACGGTAACAATACAGTAACAGTATGGTATCAGTATGGTAACAGTATGGTAACAGTACGGTAACAGTACGGTAACAGTACGGTAACAGTACAGTATGGTAACAGTACAGTACTGTAACAGTACGGTACTGTAACAGTACAGTAAGGTACGGTAACGATACAGTAACAGTACGGTTACGGTTACGTTACAGTAATAGTAATACTACTTACTACTAATAGTAATACTATTACTGCAAAAGTAATAGTACTTACTTTTGATGATTCTGTACTAGTTATATTGCTACCTTACAATCTCAACATCATTGTTAAAATTGAGCTGGTGTCAAAGCAATCGTTTAGTGTAAGCTTTTACTGTGAACACTGTTGACATTTAAAGCACCTGCGGCATGTGTCTGATTTAGTCTGTATTTTAGTCTACTTGCAAGAGACAGTTGATGAACGGGCTGCTCTATACTTTGGTGCTGCTGCCCTCGCGTGTTCTGGCAGCCTATTTCTTCCTTTCGTACGACATTATCTGTTTAAGCCTAAGCTAAGGTCATTTGAAGAAGAACGTGAATATCCTATTGTCACTTCTTCTACAGAAAACTAAGCTGGACTATGGCCTTGAGGAGCTAAGGATAAAAATGATTAACATTTCTAGTGATGTCAAACATATTTTTTTGACAAAAGCTTCAGAATTTTATGACACGTATAGCAAACTTGGTCTTGAAAAATTTTCACTAATGAGTGTACTAATTTGTTTTACTCTACCACAACCATAAACCACCAAGATTAAAATAACAATGTTACTTACAATTTACAAATGTGCTATTTTTAAGCGTGGATTACAATTCAGAACTAAAAAAACAAAAGTAATGCATATACATAAAAATATGGCAAGTGACACTTTAAAACATTAAAAGGTGATTATCTCAAGTAGGACGATAAAAATGAAGAGCAAAGTATAACACACCAATTGGTTTTCTCAACCCTTACACTAAACCAAAGGATGTCAGGGTAGCCTAAGGGTAGCGTCTTTGACTGCTATTCATGGGTTTGGTGGTTTGAGCCTTGCCTAATGCCAACTTGAAAAAGCTCTCAGCAAGCTATCAACCGTAAATTGCGAGGTCTTTCGGATCTTGGAGGCCATAACTTAGAGGCCATGTGTACCACACCGACAACGTGGGCACATCCACTTCTGTTTTTTTTTGCAAATTGAGTAAACGAAACGGCTACCTGGCTCTGTCAGACTGGACTTGTTGCAAAATGCATCCCTTCAGGTTAATCTGACAGTTCCAGAAGAAGCCCTTGATAAGTGTTAGGACCACCTAAGGTAGCTTATAAAAAGCTATTCCTGGCGGTGTGTTTCTTTACTAGAGAACATGGGAATACTACATGGCGGAGGCATGCCATTACTTTTATTCCACTAAAACCAAGACTGCAACACTAAACCAAGACTTACCACATTTACTACAACTGGATAGCAATTTAGCCAAATTCTAATCAAACTCTTTGAGTACAGTACAGTGAAGAATGTCAGTGTGTGCAACCCATAGATATATTAAACCTAAATATATCATACTAATATATATATAACAATATAATATAAATGAATATAATATATATTTAAATAAATATAAATATATAATATATATACTAGAAATTCCCCTGTCATATAGCCCACAACCAAAGTGATATTGGAAAAAAGAAAGGTTACTGATAGTTGGGAAATGCAATATTAGCAGTCAAATGGCACTGCGGTGCAATTGGATAACTGCAATGGTAGCTGTAATATACTGGGTGTGGGTGTTATTATATACAACAGATAGTAATAATGAAAGGAAAAGATTATATGTTTATATCTCTCCCCCTGCAATAGGAGAAATGCAATATTGGCCAATATTAGAAGTAAAATACACTGATATTATTAGAATAACCAATATTATTAATGTAGTAATAATATAAAACCAATGCACAATTTTGTTTGCATTTCAAAACGTCATAACTAACAATATCAAGAAGTTGTGATATTTATATAGACTTTTAGAAAATCTGTACTACGTAGTCATTGTTCTGTAGTCATCCAAACTTATAATTAAATATTGTAAGAATCTCATAAGAATCGTTAGAAAAAAATATCATCATCATTTTCTTTACTTACACTGCGTTGGACCTCAGTTAGAATACCAACGTACTCAAGTGTCTAAAATGTCAATTACCTTGAAGTTGGCAAAAATGAAACGATTGTACTCCTACGTTAATTACAGAAACCTTCGGCAATTCGACAATGATATCCATCATTTTTTTTACGTCATCAAGTCGTTTGCACATGCGCTCGTTCACGAAAAAGCCGCCATTTTTGTAGAAAACGATCGTTTTTCTTTGATTTATTGGTACTTTTAAGTGTTGTTTTGATACTATTATAAAAAATTGCAAACAAAAACATCGTTTTCAAATTATCATTGCAAAATCTTAGTGTTTCTAACGAAAAAATTGTCTATAAAGATGGCCGACAACGATAAAATGACGTCACGAAAAAACGAAGGATAGACTGGCGAATGTGCACATTTTTTTCGTGAAATGCGCACGACTTAATTGTTGTATTCTCTGTTGCTCGGCGTTTCAATTTCCGGTCTCAATTTTGATAAAAGTAAGGCTTAGCCAGTTTTAATAATGATTTTCGGCCAAATAAATATGTCTATTTATGTATAATCCGTTCAGATGGGTAAGTTTTAAGATACTGTCGACACTTTTCAAAGACTTGGTAATATACTTGAATAGGTTTATATGTGTCTTGTATCGTTATTATACTTAAATGACTCTACAAAACGATGGTTAAATTTGTTGATGAGATTTCGAAACGAGGGTTTGCGACGTTCTTGATGAATAATTTTCGTAAGCTGTGTGCACATGCATTTATCATAAAAACTCTCAAACTTCACTACGCTCTTTTGGTCGTGGGATTATATAAATTTTACAAGCAAAGAATTTTCACCTCGCATGAAGCCTTTATTAAAAATATCCATCAAGTCGTGGCCAGTCACATAGTTTCAACTCATACAATAGGAAAAATTCATCTATTGCAGCAAACTCAAACAAAACATCATGTTTATGCAGCACACATTCAAGTGTCTTTTTCCCATTTATGGCAGTTTCTACGCTGACAAAGCTGTTTCGGCTGGTGGGACCACATCAACATCCTGTAATCAATAAAACAAATGCAATAAATATATGTCATTCATAGATATGTCATTCTAACGCGTATCTACTGAAAGTTTTCAAATTGGGAGTTAGATAAACTGCGAGTGTAATTTTAAAAATGAATAACTGTTTAAAGAGTTGCTGAACCAAGTTTACTGATGAAGGTCAACTTTTACCCTATTTGTTTCATGCAATTTACTACCTATAACAAAATATAAACTACATGTATTTCTTACAACAGATAAACAGTCAGAATAATTTTTTTTAAATGAAGAGTTTTCGTGCATCCACATATAACTGAGTATGGAGCCTTTTTTCAACTGCATATTTTGCAAAAATTGTATAATTAACGCCATTGCGGAAATGAGTGTGAAACGGTCTCGCCACTGGGAACACCGATTCTCAATCTATCATCCAATCACGAGACACGTAGCGTTTGACTTGATTCGTGAATATCTAATGTGAGGAAGACGCACCTCTGCCGCAATTGTGACAACCCGG
This sequence comes from Watersipora subatra, assembly GCF_963576615.1. Lineage (NCBI taxonomy): Eukaryota > Metazoa > Bryozoa > Gymnolaemata > Cheilostomatida > Watersiporidae > Watersipora > Watersipora subatra. The sequence goes on from NC_088715.1 coordinate 38,934,212, forward strand.
AAACAAGTGCACATTTAGAACACATGTCTATGATCGTCATTGCTATTATCGCTAAAATGTTTAAACTATAAAATATTTCTATCGTTGTTCTATTATGTTCACAATACAAAGGCTAAAAGACTCACAGTTAAAACCACTACTCCTTACTCATCTACGGGTGCATCGGAAGAAAAACTGAAAAGTTATTCCTTTATGTGTTGTTTCCTACATATGCACAATGTGTTGTTTCCTACATATGCACAATGTGTTGTTTCCTACATATGCACAATGTGTTGTTTCCTACATATGCACAATGTGTTGTTTCCTACATATGCACAATGTGTTGTTTCCTACATATACACAATGTGTTGTTTCCTACATATGTACAATGTGTTGTCTCCTACATATGCACAATGTGTTGTCTCCTACATATGCACAATGTGTTGTTTCCTACATATGCACAATGTGTTGTCTCCTACATATGCACAATGTGTTGTTTCCTACATATTCACAATGTGTTGTTTCCTACATATGCACAATGTGTTGTTTCCTACATATGCACAATGTGTTGTTTCCTACATATGCACAATGTGTTGTCTCCTACATATGCACAATGTGTTGTCTCCTACATATGCACAATGTGTTGTCTCCTACATATGCACAATGTGTTGTCTCCTATGTAAGCTTCAAAAATGAACAAAAAATGATGATCAGATGAAGTGGAGCTTTTCATTATGGAGGAAGGAATGTAATGTAAGTTCAGTTGTGAGTTGAGCAAAATATAGTTTTTATAAATCTTTTAACTGAATCTGACAGCAACTTTACGTAGCTGACGTTCATGTCTTGTACAGTGAATAAGTGATTTTAACAAAATAATACAATCATAATGTATGGTTTGATGAATAATTATATTTCAATCATTTGACTTGCGCCATGACATAAAAACACTACATTTAATAGAACTACGTTACATAAATCTAAATCTTGTTATACAAAGAACAGCATAATATTTATAATTTGAATAGCCTGTCATATTAATTTTATCAAAACGATACCTCACGTAAAACTAGGGATGGAGTTTAACTTTTATGTGAATTTTGAATTGTGCATGTCTTTTGCTGTTCAACCATCTGGTTTTGTAAGATGTTTTGAGAGTGGAACTGCTCTGCCCTGCAGTTCATACATTTATGTACACAAATTTAATATAGTGCCACAATATAACTAGAAATTCCACTGTCATGCAGCACACGACCAAAGTGATATTGGAATAAGAAAGGGTACTGATGGTTGAGAAATGCAATATTAGCAGTCAAATGGCACTGCAGTGCAATAGGATAACTGCAATGGTAGCTGTAATGTACTGGGTGTTATTATATACAAAAAACAGCAATAATGAAAGGAAAATATTATATGTTTATATCGCTCCCCCTGCAATAGGAGAAACGCAATATTGGCCAATATTAGAAGTAAAATGCACTGATATTATTAGAATAACCAGTATTATTAATATAGTAAATATTATTAATATATTAATAATAGAAAACCAATTCACAATTTTGTTTACATTTCAAAATGTCAAAGCTAACAATATCAAGAAGTTGTGATATTTATAAAAATTAAAAAAAATCTATTTAAAAAAGTGTTTGTTCATGACAAACAGCAATAATGAAAGGAAAAGATTATATGTTTATATCTCTCCCCTTGCAATAGGAGAAACGCTATATAAGAAGTAAAATACAATGATATTATTAGAATAACCATTACTATTAATATAGTAAATACAGTAATAATAGAAAACCAATGCGCAATTTTGTTTACATTTCAAAACATCATAGCTAACAATATCAAGAAGTTGTGATATTTATATAGATTTTTAGAAAATATATTTAACAAAACTATTTAGAAAAAATAATAACAGTAACATATTGCTCATCATCGATGTTGTTAGTGCGACTATAACACTTCAATAGTCATCCAAACTTATAATTATAGCCTATGTTGTAATAATCTCATAAGAATCGTTAGAAAAAATATCATCGTCATTTCCTTTACTTTCACTGTTTTGGACATCAGTTAGAATACCAAAGTACTCAAAAGTTTCCAAAATATCAGTTACTTTGAAATCGGCAAAAAAGAAACGATTTCAGTACTCCTACGTTAATTACAGAAACCTTCGGTAATTCGCCAGTGCTATAGACTGGTGAAATGTGCACGTTATTCTTTCGTGAAATGCGCACGACTTAATGGTTTCTATTCTTAATGACTTCTAGTCTCTGTCGCTCGGCGGTTCATTTGCCGGTCTTAATTTTGATAAAAGCAAGGCTTCGCAAGTTTCAATAACGATTTTTGGCCAAATAAATCTGTCTATTTGTGTATAATCCTATCAAATGGTGCATAACTTAATATGAGGCTGTGGAGGTTTTTTAAAGCACCAGTGTGTAACAGACGTAATGTGTTTAGCAGTCTTGCTTGCCCTAATGAGTCACAAAGGACGTTGTGCCCTGCACTTCCTGGAATTAACCATTTCACCTTTTTTCCCATTTCTCTGTAAACATATCAAATTATTTGTTGTTATTTTTTAATATAATTATTATAAATCTGCAAAGTTTTTGTTTATTCAAATGTCAACCGGCTGCAGAATAATTGCCATTTGTACCATTTCTGTTTAATAATATGCAATAAATGTCTATATACATCTTCTTATATCACAAACTCAAGGCATTATAAGTGATATATAAAATATTATATTGCGCATTTGCCTGTGCTTTGATATTTCTGAATAGATGTATATTACTAAATTCAACATACAGCTTTTATGTCAACATTGAGTGTAAATAATATATTTTTTCATCACTCACGGATCAATTGGTTCATGAGAGCAGAGGATGAACTTGTCGTGTCCTGGAAAGCTCCTATGAATATTAGCGACATGGTCTAATTTCCAATCTCACGACCACACGAGTGGAGCGAACGTTTGAGAGTTTTTATGATAAATGCATATGCACATAACTTACAAAAATTATTTATCAACAACGTCGCAAACCCTTGTTTCAAAACCTCATCAACAAATTTAACTATCATTTTGTAGAGTCGTTAAAGTATAATAACGATACAAAACACTATTAAGCCTATTTAAATATGTAACCAAGTTTTTGTAAATTTTTGACAGTATCTTAAAACTTACCCATCTGATCGGATTATACACAAATAGACAGATTAATTTGGCCGAAAATCGCCACAAACTGCTTGAAAAGCTTGGTTTAATAAAAGTTAAGACCGGCCTACAATACGCCAATAAAGCCGTGCAACAGATAGTAGAACTATTTAGCAGTGCGCATTTCATGAAAAAAACGTGCTCATTTCATCAGTCTATGGTATTGTTTACTTGTAATCGAATTTATCCGAAGGTTTCTGTAATAAACGTAGACCGTTTGAGGCGTAGACCGATCTACAGCTACGAAATTGTGGTTCATAGTTTATTAGCCTATGTTTTTTGTCTAATTACCAAAGCTTTCACTAAATTATTTAAAATGTTAGCCATATATCTTTACAACTTATGTACAAGCTAGGGCCGAACTACAATGCCCCTTTATGACGAGAACCTTTTTTTATTTCGTTCCAGTTTGCTGAAAACTTCCAGACGCGTGAACGCTCATACTTGCTTTCTGTTAAAGATCGCTATCAAAACCATTCTACATTCAACACAACCAACCGTCAAACTGTGTATAGTACACAGTAGCTTGCCATTTTGCTCCTAATTTGCATTTCAGAGTTATAATAAACATACTACCTTATTGTTGTTGTTAAATTACATACATTACAGTAGGTTAGGCCTACAGCTTTAATTAATATTTATTTTATCGTTGTAAAACATAGGTTTGAGATAGTAGTAGATTAGGTGTAAAGTAGATTAAACCAAAACACGCTGGCCGCAATGCTCACTTGGCATCGTTTAATCTTGCATGCGGTCTTCAACATACTGGATTTCTATCAGTCGGTTCGCGAGTTATGCTTAGAGCAAATTTTTGGGTTGAGAAGGGATTAGTCAATGATTCAATTGGTACTGTCTTGTGTATTATATACTGTGCAAATCAAAGTCCACCTGCATTACCTGGTTTCGTTGTCTGCATATTTTCAGATTATACTGGTCCAACGTTACTTCCCGAACACCCCAATAGTTTTCCAGTTACACCTATCAAACGTACTTGGACTGCTGGCCATGCCACTCTTAGCCGCACAGGCATTCCTCTTGATCTAGCATAGGGTTTGGCAATACACAAGAGTCAAGGTCTTTCCATGGCTAAGGCTGTCATTGATATAGGACACCACGAAATGGCCGCTGAAATATCGTTTGTTGCTCTCTCGAGTTTGAAACATTAATGACTTACTTGTTAACAACTTCGCTAGGGAGCGCATCACTCAATTAGCTATCAATGACCAAATCCTACAACGTAAAAGAGAGGAGACTAGATTGCGCGACCTTTAACAGAACGCTGAACTTATCTAACTTATCTATATTTGTTGAAATTGTTATTCACTCCTTTTTGAAGTCGTGCTCCCTCAAATTCATTTTATGTCATCTTGAACAACTTTCATTTACACTATTAATACTCTGCCAATTCCTGCTGACAACTACTTTTTTAACTACCAGCACTGCCATTTCTTTTTTCTATGATCACTTATTCCATTATCAGGTCGTGGGCCGTATGACAGGTCGTGGGCCGTATGACAGGTCGTGGGCTGTATGACAGGTCGTGGGCTGTATGACAGGTCATGGGCCGTATGACAGGTCGTGGGCTGTATGACAGGTCATGGGCTGTATGACAGGTCGTGGGCTGTATGACAGGTCGTGGGCTGTATGACAGGTCGTGGGCTGTATGACAGGTCGTGGGCTGTATGACAGGTCGTGGGCTGTATGACAGGTCGTGGGCCGTATGACAGGTCGTGGGCCGTATGACAGGTCGTGGGCTGTATGACAGGTCGTGGGCGGTATGACAGGTCGTGGGCCGTATGACAGGTCGTGGGCTGTATGACAGAGGAATTTCTAGTTATCATGTTTATTAATTTATATTATAAAATAGTTATATTTGTTACTAATATTTATTTGAAATTATTTATAAATTACTTACAGTTAAAATTTTCCTGTTTAATGATGCCTTCTTGCTGTATGGTACAACCCATTAGGGAATAGAACTTCTCCCTCTTTTACCCTTAATCTTGTAGTTGTCTCAAATTTATTTGAATAAAGCTTTCTCTCTCGTGGAAGTGCCTAATGCACATGACCGCACTAGCAGGTAGTCTGCAAAAAATCAAATCGGCATGCTTTGCCTTAGATAGCCATAATTTTACTAAATTTGGTGACTGAGACACATGGACTCTATAAAAAAGGTTATGCCACGACTTGTAGTGTCAGATTCACGACTAGCAAAGAGGCATCTATCCACTGTAACTAACTGGTTGTAGCTAAAAACATATATTAAATGCGTTGGACGTTATTTTACTAAGGAATTAGTAAATAGACTGTTACCGGAAACGGCTGTGTTGAGAATCAGTGATGTTCCGAGGTACATGCACCAAAATATATTTTTGACTTTGAACTTGCTAAACTAGTAGAAAGATCTGCTAAAACTTTGTTTTCTCGTTCAATTAATGTAGTGTCATGCAGTACCAATCTTATAAAATGATCTTAAAATCTTAAAATTCGTCTTTGCTTTCACTTTAACAAAAGAATAAGAACACCAAGCCAATGATTCCAAGCTTTGGTTCTGCAAGTTAAAGATGTACATTGATCAATTGATTTTCCTCACTTTCTGCAAGTGAGAAGTGAGCATCTAAAGTCTAATCATAAATATAATTTACTAGCTAAAACTGTCAAAGAAAAATTGAAGCAAATATAGCTAGGTGAAATGATAAAAAATTATAAAACGATGATTGGTGATAGCAAAAAGTTCTAATTCTATTAATTAGTAAATGTATTCATGAGCACTAAAATTATTACCTTTAGTATATTCATCAATCTAAGCCTTGTATTGCTAGATGCTATGGATTAAAAAAAAGCCGTCAAGAACTCACTGTGCATCCATTACTCGCATGCGCAGGAACTTACATCATAGCCTCAAACAGGGAAATATAATTTGAATGTAAACATGACAGTATATCTATAGGAGACTCAACGTAAAAGATAAATTTACCTCCATTCTCGTATCTTCCTCTGCAGCATAACGCTGCTGGCGGCTGTCAGCTCTAACTATAAACTGTCTGCCACAAACGTTGACCACTTGATGCTCAGAAAACTCAAGAGTTTTCTGAGTAAATATCTATATATATATATATATATATATATATATATATATATATATATATATATATATATATATATATATATATATATATATATATATATATATATATATATATATATATATATATAAGAAGAAGTCTATGTGAATGTATAGAAGTCTATGTGATGAGTATGGCCTTAATGAACCACAACACTGGTGGGAAGCTCCTGGTAAGGTGAATGAAAATGATCGCGCTAAGATCCTCTGGGACTTCTACATCCAAACTGACAAGCATGTCCTAGCAAACTAACCAGATATAGTGGTGGTAGACATGGAGAACAAGAGGGCTACTATAATAGATATAGCAGTACCCAATGACTACAATATAGCCAGCAAAGAAAAAGAAAAGGTAGAGAAATATCTCCCTCTTGGAGAAGAAATTGAAAAATGCTGGAATGTAAGAACAACTGTAATCCCAGTAGTCATTGGGGCACTGGGCGCAATAACACCAGCGCATAAAATGTAGCTTGCCCAAATACCAACAACAACCAACTCAGGTGAGTTGCAGAAAAGTGCGCTATTGGGAACAGCTAAGATCTTGAGGTCTCCCAGGAACTCCCAGGTCTCTAGTAGGAGACCCGAGTTAGAGCAGAATTTACCACCCATACGGGGTATCCGGGGTGAGGAAACAATTTTATATATATATATATCTATATAGAAATCTCAAAGTTTGTCAAATGTTATCATCCTTATATATATTAGCTGTGCTACCCAGCGTTGTCCAAGTGTTAAAAATCAGCTTATAAACAATGAGAAGTATTGAGAGTTGCCTGCCACTTGCTATAAGCTTGGCACATTGCCAATGAAACATATGAGTAAGTTTACTAATACTACCCTTCTCCTTAAGCAATCACTTTGTGTCGGGACCGAAAGCGTAGCCTATTTGCTCTCGCATAGCAACATATATCACCAAGTGAATCTATCAAGCTCATATGGCTAAGTTGGTTAAGCATTGGACTGGTGAATGGGAAGTTACGAGATCAAATCTTCTGCTCTATGGACTTTTTACTCCAAGATATAAAAATTGCACAAAACAGTACACAAATGTATTTATGTATTTACCGCTGTACATGTCCAGCGATAGAAGAATAGGAGAATTCTCACATCTATATTAATAGAGTTTAGAATTCTCTTATCACTTTGAACCAACATATAGCGTATACATGTATATACAGTATACTTGTATACACATGTATATATATTTATATTTATTTGTATATATATATCTATAATTATTTGTATATATGTAGCTGTCAAAGAAATTTCTCACAGTGTTTCACAGTTGGTTTTGTTGGGAATATGATATGAGATCTTGAACTAGTGTAATATTTTATTAACAATTTTATTATTATTTTATTATTTGTCTATTAACAACTAAAAGCTATTCATCAAAATTATAATGGAAAAAATATTAATATATAAAATAAAATTATTAACTAACCGGGGATTGCATTTTGATACCCAACTTGTAAATATAACGTCATTTGACATACAAAAATTAGAGTTTTTGAGCTATGGCTATCAACGCTTATTCACAAATGTTCTCTATGGAGAGAGCTAGTATATAATATATAAATTGCTTTAATGATGGAGAATACTTGGAACTTTAGCTTTAGAGCTTTACAAGAACTGCGTCAGTATGTTTAGCTGTATTTAAAGGGAAAGTAAGGGTGCCAGTCAAAAGTCAGTTTGCTTGTATTCTACGCTGGTTGATGAGGAAAATCTTTTCAACCTCATGCTGCCTCTCATCATCTTCAGCATCTCAACATTAGCTTCTTTCAGTTTTCGCAACTCTAAAATAAAGTGTTACATACACATTGTTATACTAACATACACACTGTTATACTGACATACACACTGTTATACTTACATACACACTGTTATACTGACATACACACTGTTATACTGACATACACACTGTTATACTAACATACACACTATTATACTGACATACACACTGTTATACTGACATACACACTGTTATACTAACATACACACTGTTATACTAACATACACACTGTTATACTGACATACACACTGTTATACTAACATAGACACTGTTATACTAACATACACACTGTTATACTGACACACACACTGTTATACTGACATACACACTGTTATACTGACATACACACTGTTATACTGACATACACACTGTTATACTAACATACACACTGTTATACTGACATACACACTGTTATACTGACATACACACTGTTATACTGACATACACACTGTTATACTGACATACACACTGTTATACTGACATACACACTGTTATACTAACATACACACTGTTATACTAACATACACACTGTTATACTGACATACACACTGTTATACTAACATACACACTGTTATACTAATATACACACTGTTATACTGACACACACACTGTTATACTGACATACACACTGTTATACTGACATACACACTGTTATACTAACATACACCATGTTATACTAACATACACACTGTTATACTGACATACACACTGTTATACTGACATATTGCCCCTATAGATGTAAAGTAGTGGAGAATACACAGCTCTTGTGTTTCCAGGTAACTCTTACCTTCTGCCTGCTCTTGTACCAGGTCTTTAAGATGCTTTATCGTTTGGCTGTTAGTTTCTGTACAATCACCAATCAGTTTAGTGCTAGAGATCTCTGTAAGAAGGTATGTTTCTGAGGTTAACTTAGGTAAGATCTCAAGAACTTAAGAAATATATCTCAAAGTTTGTCGTCTGTTTGCGTGTAGTTTGGTATGCCCAGTTACCGCTATTAAAATCTTTGATTTAAAAGCTCGCATATGGCGAGATTTGAACTCACGAAGAAGGCAATTGAAGGTTGATAATCCAATTGTCTATCCACTAGTCTATAAAGGCTCTTACGATTCATCACTCTGACTATATACTGTATACACCGTTTTCTTGATTGCACACGCTAAATGACGTATTAATTTAAACTAAATGAAGCTCGATGCTTTTTCATTTTTTGGTGATTTTTCTTTTTTGTTTTTTCAAGAAGTTCAATTGCTAAACCCGCGACCTAATACTTTTCATGTGGATATTCTATTATCGTGAGTAGGAATAGCCTTTACCTTCTTTCTCAGTTTGGTCAGGCAAAGTATCAGACAAAGACAGACCGAGGTCTCATTTTACATTTGTACATTTGTACCGGTATCGTGAGGTACCAGTATCGTCATGTTCAAAGTTTTGATGAATAGCTTCTGGTGGAACAGTAATCTTTTTTATACACACACACTTCTATGCAACAAATTGTTATTATTAGCTTAGTACATACAGAATTTTTATTTTGTTTTCGTATTAATTGTATCATTACCAAATCATCTTATATTGTATTCATAGCAAGACAGACCTAATGAAGCTATTACTAGCTAATTATTTCACATTTACATTTAAACACTTTTTATCTATTTTATATTGTTTCTTATTTTATTTGAATTGCACAAAACACTTTTCTCATGATATGAAGCTTGAAATTTGGAATGATAACTGTTATGATAATGTATGTTAACCAAAAGTAAATTTTCTATGCAAAGACTTTTATTACCCGGAGTACGCCGGACATTCAGTAGTATGTAGATATTATATGCATTAATGATTACATGCACGTAACATAGCGTAGATATATGTTTACATGTATGTAACATAGCGTACATATATGTTTACATGTATGAAACATAACGTACATATATGTTTACATGTACGTAACACAGCGTACATATATGTTAACATGTACACAACACAGCGTACATATATGTTTACATGTATGTAACATAGCGTACATATATGTTTACATGTACGTAACATAATGTACATATATTTTTACATGTACGTAACACAGCGTAGATATATGTTTACATGTATGCAACACGGCGTACATATATGTTTACATGTACGTAACATAACATACATATATGTTTACATGTATGTAACATAGCATACATATATGTTTACATGTACATAACATAGCGTACATATATGTTTACATGTACATAACACGGCGTACATACATGTTTACATGTACGCAACATGGTGTACATATATGTTTACATGCACGTAACATAACGTACATACATGTTTACATGTATGTAACATAGCGTACATATATGTTTACATGTACATAACATAGCGTACATATATGTTTACATGTACGCAACACGGTGTACATATATGTTTACATGTACATAACATAGTGTACATATATGTTTACATGTACATAACATAGCATACATATATGTTTACATGTATGTAACATAGCATACATATATGGTTACACATACATAACATAGCGTACATATATGTTTACATGTACATAACACGGCATACATCTATGTTTACACAGCATTTAGAGAAAGGCAAGGGAACAAAGCTAAAGCCTGGTTCCCATATACGTCGCAAAGCACCGGCGACAGCTCGCAGGATATTAGCGATGAAATGGGAACGAATGCGCCGGGTACCGCCGAGGACCGCCGGTAGTTGCCGGCGGCATCGCAACAGTTTAACGCTGGTCAAATTTCGCAAACGGCCGCAGACAAAACCTTCCCGAAATGCAATGTACGGGTAAAGGTCACCATTATAGGAATGACATGGCAAATGAACATTTTATTTGACTACGCAATTATGTTTACAATATTATTAACGATGTGGCTTTTATGTGAACAGATCCCGCCGTGCATAGCGTCGCAAGCGTTTTGCTGCGCATGTTACCGCCGGAGTCTCGCAATCGATATGGGAACCAGGCTTAACTCACCTTTCGTTAAATCTTTTAAAACCTCTACAGTGATTTATCTGAGGCCATATTTGAAGTTTTTTCTTCTAACCATTTTGAGCACAGAATAGCACCAAATAAAATATAACCAGTGAAGACAGCAGCAATATGAGCGGAATAACCAATGTCATAACTTGAGAGACATACACAAAGCAAGCGCGATCATTGACGCCATTTTTTGAGAAGTATTTTTTTGAGAGTTAAATTCACTTAAATCAAGTTTTGTCAATTTTAATTTTGAAACATCCTAACAGTCAGATCAGCAAAAACAAAAAACAAAACCTCAAGTGATAAAAAATACTGATAACTTTTGATAGAATGTTTCAAAACTTAATGTAAGTGACTCTTTATGTTAGCTACATTGATTCTCACTTGTGCTACAAGAAATTCTAATTTTCATGCCCTTTATCTGTTTCTTAAAAAACTGTTAGTTAGTTTGTAAATATTATTGTACAGCTTAGAGTATATAGTAGACGCTTTAATATAAACATCTGTTTTATACATGTAAATTCAATTTCACATAAAGAATCTATGTTGGCTTTTTGCATGCTATTAATTGTTATGTACGTAGCGTCACATAACATTATGCGTCAAGTCATTACAAGATCTCAAATTTGATTTGGTAGATGAGAACCCGAAAGTTAGCCTTCAAAGTATCATTCCCCCTTGTGCCACTTTTGGGAGAGAAAATAAGTATTCTATTCCAATCTCTAACCTCTATTTTGGACAGACTGAGAACAGACGACGCCGCGCTCATTGTACATAATAAAGATATATTTTTCGTTTACTTCAGTTTTTGTATGAGTATTTTTTGTCAGCGTGTACCTTTCTGTGAAAAAAAAAGAAGAAAAAACTTGACTTAAATTGACATTGAAGATGTGCGCTTCTCTAAACTTTAACTTAAAATTACCCTAATCCCTAAACCAAGTGAAAGCTCTAAAAAAGAGAAAAGTTGTCAATACAAATCAATAGTAACAATCAATAGTATCAATAGTACCAAAGTTTCTGTACAGACATTTAATCAGGCGGATAAGTTCAGATTTGTTTTTGTTGTGGAGCCAAAGGGGTTAGAAAGGTCTTGAAGAAGATTAGGTTATTTATATGTATTTCCTTATATGGTAAATATTTTGGCTCCGATTATTTATGTTGTAAGAGCGCCTACTGTATCCATTTTATTTAGCAGCCTCTTTCTCTGTTGACCTTACCTGTGTTGGCTTCGCTTGTACTTTTGTGAAATTCTAGTTCTAAAATATAAATCTGAAGAGATTATTATTAGACTACATTAATGTGAAATTTATGGTAGAAGCTTTTAAAAATTATACCTACCGTCATAGGGCCTGGGCACTTGTTTCTCCAACTCTTCTGCTCGTTGGTTCCACTGCTCTATTTCTTCAACAAAAATATGCGGGTTATTAAAAGCATGGATTACCAATTTGGTGCAGGTTTAGGACTTCAGGTTGAGTTTATATTTCATAAGAACCCCTATTCTTCGCCAAACAGAAAATATATATTGTTACCCCGTGGATGTAAGAGCAACCTTTGTTGAGACTACACGTACCTACAAGCTCGGAGTTACAAGAGACAACTAGCGATAGACTCAACAACTAGCGATAGACACAACAACTAGCGATAGACACAACAACTAGCAATAGACACAACAACTAGCGATAGACACAACAACTAGCGATAGACACGACAACTAGCAATAGACTCAACAACTAGCGATAGACAACAACTAGCAATAGACAACAACTAGCAATAGACACAACAACTAGCAATAGACTCAACAACTAGCAATAGACACAACAACTAGCAATAGACTCAACAACTAGCAATAGACACAACAACTAGCGATAGACACAACAACTAGCAATAGACATAACAACTAGCAATAGACACAACAACTAGCGATAGACACAACAACTAGCGATAGACACAACAACTAGCAATAGACATAACAACGAGCAATAGACACAACAACTAGCAATAAACTCAACAACTAGCAATAGACACAACAACTAGCAATAGACTCAACAACTAGCAATAGACACAACAACTAGCGATAGACACAACAACTAGCAATAGACATAACAACTAGCGATAGACACAACAACTAGCAATAGACACAACAACTAGCGATAGACACAACAACTAGCGATAGACTCAACAACTAGCGATAGACTCAACAACTAGCGATAGACTCAACAACTAGCGATAGACTCAACAACTAGCGATAGACTCAACAACTAGCGATAGACTCAACAACTAGCGATAGACTCAACAACTAGCGATAGACACAACAACTAGCGATAGACACAACAACTAGCGATAGACTCAACAACTAGCGATAGACTCAACAACTAGCGATAGACTCAACAACTAGCGATAGACTCAACAACTAGCGATAGACTCAACAACTAGCGATAGACACAACAACTAGCGATAGACACAACAACTAGCAATAGACACAACAAATAGTGATAGACTCAACAACTAGCGATAGACACAACAACTAGCATTTTGATATCAACGTTCAAGGAGACCTCCCTGACTCGTTTCATGAGCCACATTATGTATATCCCACTGTATGAAAGCATGTGCAACCTCTATGGCCATCTTGCAGGTCGTCATAGCTTAAATTTCCTTGATTGATGTGACAATGAAACCGTCACTGACGATGAGGAAGTTGGCTGGCACACCAAAAATGGTGACTATCACCGACAAGTATCTGAGAATGGTGACCTCCACCAGACAAATATGGGACCAACAATATATGTTTTTGGGTTGTTCAGAAGTCCATGCACAAATCAAATTACTGGTAGGAACTACCCCGATAAGGTAAATGAGCACAACCATGCTAGGTTCCTTTGGCACTCTGCATTCAGGCTGACTTCATATATATCCGGCAGACTAGCAAGATATTATAGCAATAGGCAAGGGGAACAAGAGTGCTACTATAATAGATATACATTTAGCAGTACACAATAGCTACAATTAATCAAGCATACATAGCTATAACTTACCTGCAGCTTGCTTAGCATTTTTTGCAGTTAGCATTTTCACAGCTTCTTCCAGTTCCCTTATCACTTGGTTGGCATACTTAAGTCCTGTGACACATACATTTAATTTTATTCTCTTCTAACATTAAAAACAGATAATTGAAAAACCTTCGAAACTTCACTGCAAACTAATTAAACTAATTAATTGATTAAAGCTAAAGGTTTTGACATAAAGTTGCAGAAGAACTTCTCTAACATAAATATCAAAAAATAGAGTGCAACTCCATTCTTGACACTACTGTGAGTATGGGGCTATCTACTGTTTGGCGATAGCCGTTGGTCATCATTAGCTATAGATATATAAACCCAGATTTATATATCTATGTCATTACCACATTTCCTTTACAGACCTTTGCTAGCCCATTACTACTGGAGCACTCCACTAGCCCATTAGTACTGTAGCTCTCCACTAGCCCAATAGTACTGGAGCTCTCCACTAGCCCATTAGTACTGGAGCTCTCCATTTGCCCATTGGTACTGGAGCTCCCCACTAGCCCATTAGTACTGAAGGTCTCCACTAGCCCATTAGTACTGAAGCTCTCCAATTAGTACTGGAGCTCTCCATTTGCCCATTAGTACTGTAGCTCTCCACTAGCCCATTAGTACTGGAGCTCTCCACTAGCCCATTAGTACTGAAGCTCTCCACTAGCCCATTAGTACTGGAGCTCTCCACTAGCCCATTAGTACTGTAGCTTTCCACTAGCCCATTAGCACTGGAGCTCTCCACTAGCCCAATAGCACTGGAGCTCTCCACTTGCCCAATAGCAGTGGAACTCTCCACTAGACCATTAGTACTGGAGCTCTCCACTAGCCCAATAGCACTGGAACTCTCCACTAGACCATTAGTACTGGAGCTCTCCACTAGCCCATTAGCACTAGAACTCTCCACTAGTCCACTAATATTTGAGCTCTCCACTAGCCCATTAGTACTGGAGCTCTCCACTAACCCAATAGCACTGAAGCTCTCCACTTGCCCAATAGCACTGGAACTCTCCACTAGACCATTAGTACTGGAGCTCTCCACTAGCCCACTAAAATTTGAGCTCTCTACTAGCCCATTAGCACTAGAGCTCTCCACTAGCCCATTAGCAATGGGACTCTCCAATAGCCCATTAGCACTGAAGATCTCCACTAGCCCATTAGCAATGGAACTCTCCACTAGCCCATTAGTACTGGAGCTCTCCACTAGCCCATTAGCAATGGAACTCTCCACTAGCCCATTAGTACTGGAGCTCTCCACTAGCCCATTAGTACTGGAGCTCTCCACTAGCCCATTAGTACTAGAGCTCTCCACTAGCCCAATAGCATTGGAACTCTCCACTAGCCCATTAGTACTAGAGCTCTCCACTAGCCCAATAGCACTGGAGCTCTCCACTAGCCCATTAGCACTGGAACTCTCCACTAGCCCATTAGCAATGGAACTCTCCACTAACCCATTAGCACTGAACCTCTCCACTTGCCCATTAGCCCTGAACCTCTCCACTAGGCCATTAGCACTGAAGCTCTCCACTAGCCCATTAGTGCTGGAACTTTCCACTAGCCCATTAGCACTGGAACTCTCCACTAGCCCATTAGTACTAGAGCTCTCCACTAGCCCATTAGTACTGGAACTCTCCAATAGCCCATTAGTGCTGGAACTCTCCACTAACCCATTAGCACTGGAACTCTCCACTTGCCCATTAGTACTGTAGTTCTCCACTAGCCCATTAGTACTAGAGCTCTCCACTAGCCCATTAGTACTGTAGTTGTCCACTAGCCCATTAGTACTGGAGCTCTCCACTAGCCCATTAGTACTGGAGCTCTCCACTAGCCCATTAGTGCTGGAGCTCTCCACTAGCCCAATAGCACTGGAACTCTCCACTAGCCCAATAGTACTGGAGCTCTCCACCAGCCCATTAGCAATGAAACTCTCCACTAACCCATTAGCACTGGAGCTCTCCACTAGCCCATTAGCAATGGAACTCTCCAATAGCTCATTAGTACTGGAGCTCTCCACTAGCCCATTAGCACTGAAGCTCTCCAATAGCCCATTAGCAATGAAACTCTCCACTAACCCATTAGCACTGGAGCTCTCCACTAGCCCATTAGCAATGGAACTCTCCAATAGCCCATTACCACTGGAGCTCTCCACTAGCCCATTAGCACTGGAGCTCTCCACTAGCCCATTAGCACTGGAGCTCTCCACTAACCCATTAGCACTGGAGCTCTCCACTAGCCCATTAGCACTGGAACTCTCCACTAACCCATTAGCACTGGAGCTCTCCACTAGCCCAATATCAATGGAGCTCTCCACTAACCCATTAGCACTGGAGCTCTCCACTAGCCCAATAGCACTGGAGCTCTCCAATAGCCCATTAGCAATGGAACTCTCCAATAGCCCATTAGTACTGAAGCTCTCCACTAGCCCATTAGCAATGGAACTCTCCACTAACCCATTAGTATTGAAGCTCTCCACTAACCCATTAGCACTGGAGCTCTCCACCAGCCCATTAGTACTGAAGCTCTCCACTAACCCATTAGTTCTGGAGCACTCCACTAGCCCATTAGCAATGGAACTCTCCACTAACCCATTAGCACTGGAGCTCTCCACTAGCCCATTAGCACTGGAACTCTCCACTAACCCATTAGCAATGGAACTCTCCACTAGCCCATTAGTACTGAAGCTCTCCACTAGCCCATTAGTACTAGAGCTCTCCACTAGCCCATTAGCACTGAAGCTCTCCACTAGCCCATTAGCACTGGAGCTCTCCACTAGCCCATTAGCACTGAAGCTCTCCACTAGCCCATTAGCAATGGAACTCTCCACTAGCCCATTAGCAATGGAACTCTCCACTAGCCCATTAGTACTAGAGCTCTCTACTAGCCCATTAGCACTGGAGCTCTCCACTAGCCCATTAGTACTGGAGCTCTCCACTAGCCCAATAGCACTGGAACTCTCCACTAGCTCATTAGCACTAGAGCTCTCCACTAGCCCATTAGCAATGGAGCTCTCCACTAGCCCATTAGCAATGGAGCTCTCCACTAGCCCAATAGCACTGGAACTCTCCACTAGCTCATTAGCACTGAAACTCTCCACTAGCCCATTAGTACTGGAGCTCTCCACTAGCCCATTAGTACTAGAACTCTCCACTAGCCCATTAGCACTGGAGCTCTCCACTAGCCCATTAGGACTGGAGCTCTCCACTAGCCCAATAGCACTGGAACTCTCCACTAGCTCATTAGCACTGAAACTCTCCACTAGCCCATTAGCAATGGAACTCTCCACTAGCCCATTAGTACTAGAGCTCTCCACTAGCCCATTAGCACTGGAGCTCTCCATTAGCCCAATAGCACTGGAGCTCTCCACTAGCCCATTAGTACTGAAGCTCTCCACTCGCCCATTAGTACTGAAGCTGTCTACTAGCCCATTAGTACTGAAGCTCTCCACTCACCCATTAGTACTGGAGCTCTCCACTCGCCCATTAGCACTGAAACTCTCCACTAGCCCATTAGCAATGGAACTTTCCACTAGCCCATTAGTACTACAGCTCTCTACTAGCCCATTAGTACTGAAGCTCTCTACTAGCCTATTAGTACTGGAGCTCTCTACTAGCCCATTAGTACTGAAGCTCTCCACTAGCCCATTAGTACTGAAGCTCTCCACTCGCCCATTAGTACTGGAGCTTTCCACTCGCCCATTAGTACTAGAGCTCTCTACTAGCCCATTAGTACTGTAGTTCTCCACTAGCCCATTAGTACTGGAGCTTTCCATTTGCCCATTAGCACTGGAGCTCTCTACTAATCCATTAGTACTGGAGCACTCCACTAGCCCATTAGTAATGGAGCTCTCCACTCGCCCATTAGTACTGGAGCTCTCCATTTGCCCATTAGCGCTGAACCCCTCCACTAGCCCATTAGTACTTGAGCTCTCTACTAGCCCATTAGTACTGAAGCTCTCTACTAGCCCATTAGTACTGAAGCTCTCCACTAGCCCATTAGTACTGAAGCTCTCTACTTGCCCATTAGTACTAGAGCTCTCCACTAGCCCATTAGCACTGGAGCTCTCTACTAGCCCATTAGCACTGGAGCTCTCCACTAGCCCATTAGTACTGGAGCTCTCCACTAGCCCATTTGCACTGGAACTTTCCACTAGCCCATTAGCACTAAAGCTCTCCACTAGTCCATTAGTACTGAAGCTCTCCAATAGCCCATTAGTACTGGAACTCTCCACTTGCCCAATAGCACTTGACCTCTCCACTAGACCATTAGCCCTGAACCTTTCCACTAGCCCATTAGTACTGGAGCTCTCCACTCGCCCATTAGTACTGAAGCTCTCCACTCGCCCATTAGTACTAGAGCTCTCTACTAGCCCATTAGTACTGTAGTTCTCTACTAGCCCATTAGTACTGGAGCTTTCCATTTGCCCATTAGCACTGGAGCTCTCTACTAATCCATTAGTACTGGAGCACTCCACTAGCCCATTAGTAATGGAGCTCTCCACTCGCCCATTAGTACTGGAGCTCTCCACTCGCCCATTAGTACTAGAGCTCTCTACTAGCCCATTAGTACTGGAGTTGTCCACTAGCCCATTAGTACTGAAGCTCTCCACTAGCCCATTAGTACTGGAACTCTCCAATTGCCCAATAGCACTGGAACTCTCCACTAGACCATTAGTACTGGAGCTCTCCACTTGCCCATTAGTACTGAAGCTCTCTACTGGTACATTAGTACTGGAGCACTCCACTAGCCCATTAGTACTGGAGCTCTCTACTAGCCTATTAGCACTGGAGCTTCCACTAGTCCATTCACCTTAAAATCGTAAACTAACATGAAGACAGCAGGTATCTGCTATTGTAGAACCCGCAGTCAGACTATAACAATGATAACTTTTCTACAAGGCAGTAAAAGAGAGAACTTGGGTTGCTCGCAACTAGACTGATGATGAGGGTGAACTATCTGAATTATCACACTAGAAACGATCCTAGTTGCAGACTGTGCAGCAAAGCATTTGAGACCATCCAATACATCGTCAGTGGATGCAAATCTCGAGTCAGAAACGCATACACTGAGCGGCATAATCATGTTGCAGGTGTTGTCTACAGAAATCTATGTAATGAGTATGGCCTTAATAAACCAAAACACTGGTGGGAAGTTCCTGGTAAGGTCAATGAAAATGACCGCGCTCAGATCCTCTGGGACTTCTACATCCGAACTGACAAGCATGTCCTAGCAAACCAACCAGATATAGTGGTGGTAGACAAGGAGAACAAGAGGGCTACTATAATAGATATAGCAGTACCCAATGACTACAATATAGCCAGCAAAGAAAAATAAAAGGTAGATAAATATCTCCCTCTTGGAGAAGAGATTGAAAAATGCTGGGATGTAAGAACAATTGTAATTACAGTAGTCATTGTTGCACTGGGCGCAGTAACACCTGCGCATAAAATGTGGTTTGCTCAGATACCGGCAGCAATCAACTCGAGTGAGTTACAGAAAAGTGTGCTATATGAAACACCGATCTTGAGGCGAGCAGAAACTATCACTAAGCTGCCACTACACTATCACTACTCTATCACAGCACTACCACTGCACTATCACTACACTGTCACTACACTATCACTACACTATCACCACACTATCACTACTCTATCACTACACTATCACTATCACTACACTATCACTACACTACCACTACACTATCACTACACTATCACCACACTATCACTACACAATCACTACACTATCACTACACTATTGCTACACTATCACTACACTATTATGCTATCTCCCCACTTCCACTATTAAAGTAAAAACAACACCCATTTTCTAGTTTTTGCTATTCACAGGCAGGTAAAGCATAAGGATCATACTAAGTTTCAAGCATTGTGTAGGCAATTTGATAGCTAAAATCTATACTTTTGTTAACCTTTTATGCATTATTTCATCTGATATAATCTGAAAATATGAGATATTTTCTGTTTAGGAATGTCATTGGCAACCCATGTGATTAAACTGATCTTACAGTTACCTGACATCTAAACACTAAAGATAAATTGACAAGGTGGGTTTACAATTTATTGTAGTTTCTTTTGTATCAACAAAGTTTCTCTGTTTGTCGACAGAGGAAAAATGGTTGTAAAGACGACTTCGTTCCAGTTACCGACCTGAGATCAGTAAAATCTTTCTCAATGTTTTTGCTAATGTTTGATGGTCATCGTTGACAGAGTACAACATGGAATTGACCAATCATACAATATCTCGCAATGTTAATAGTGCCAAAAATTTAAATGTTGCATTTCATTGTCTAAAAATGTGGCCATTTCTCTATTGTCAAAGATTGAGCTGTTATTGTATAGTTTTTGCAAATCATAAACAGAATAAAGGCCTTTCCAACCCCAACTCTCTTAATGGAGGCCTTTTTAATCCCAACTCTCTCAATGCAGGCTCAAACCCAACAACAGTAACTTCTATATAATGGTCCAGCATTTAAATTTTTACTAAATAAGCACAAAAGAGAGCTTCCTGACCTTTTGCAAGGATTTTACAAAAAAAAATTATATTGTAGGCCTATATATCAATCTACACTGAAAACAAGTGTTTAGAAGGCCAATGTAATGGGTTATTGCATAACTAAAATATGACATACCTAAAGAATTCCACTGAGAGTATCTGTAGGAAAGTTCTGGCAACTTGCTGATTTTCTCAACAGTTTTGTGTCTGTTGTTTTTTATCCGCAATAATTGATCCTTATGCTCAGGAGTTACGGCAGCGAGAAGAATGCCTAATGCATTGACATCTTTACAAATGGCAGCGTCATGTAAGGCTGTATTTCCATCAACATCCTGAAGTTTTAAAATCTCGAATCTGTGGCCCGATGAAAGGTCGTGAAGTAAACAGAATAGCATTTCGGTGTGGCCTTCTTGCGCTGCAAAATGCGCCGCTGTTTTTGCACCTTGATTCTGTATTTTTAAAATCATGTGTCGCTGATCAGTTGAGAAGCCTGCCAGCATATGTCTCGTACTCTCCCTGTCATTCCAAGCGGCTGCTCTGTGAATAGGTGTACATTTTGCGGCTTCACTTCTAATTTTCATCAACATATCATACCTGCTCTCTGCCCCTGCATTCTTTAGCACTTCCCTCATTCGCTCTGTCTGTTCTGAGTTTGTTCCCAAATTAGCATAACCCAACAACAGCTGCTGAAGATCAGCTCTGTCGTAATCCATTTACATCGATCATCTGATAATGTCGAGCATCTAATAATGCCGCGGAGTTGCCGACCGATATGAAGATGTATTTTGTCACATTCATTTAGGTTTTCGACTAAATACAGAAATGATTTAACTATTATCTCACGTTACTAGACCCTGTCTTGTAACTACATCACTGATTAGTGAGTGTGTCTATTGAATGCAGAGGCACGCATGTCGGATCACATTGTTGATTTGGTCAAAGCAAATATTGACTTTACGGCTGATCTAGCAAACAAAAGAGACTACATAATAGAGACTTATCTACAATCTTCGACTTTTATAGGCTTTAAGTGTGAGTTACTTTGAAATGACCTCAATTATGTTTAATGGATTTGCGAAATGATTTATAAAAATGTTCAATCCTTTTGTACTGCAGAACGAACTAATCTTGAAGTGTATAACAGGCTCTGCTAAAATAGTAGAGTAGAGTTACGTCTGTTGCTTGGCAGCGTGTGTGATGGCTAAATCGTACATTCAATGTGCGTGCCCTGATTTGTGGATCAGATTGCTGCCTGTTCCAAGGCAGCAACAGTAGATAGTAATTAGCTGAGCCTAAAACAAAGAATCTTGAATTACTTCCTTCACCCATATCGACCATAAAACACATATTCAATTTCCACATTACTGGTGTCAGTAGATTCACTTTATAACCATGGGCGATGACTATTTAATCAGTGTATCAGGAACATTGGGAGTCATATCCCAAAGCAGGAGCTCAAGTACACGAGTGCCATATCTTGATTAGTCATCCTTTTCTTGCGAGGAAACACTACCACAGGTGTATATTTAGGTATATATAGGTGTGTCTTGGAACAACCGTCTTTTCCACTATATGATGCTTGTGCCGTTGCTGGTACTGATGTCGTGTTATTATTGTTATTATTATCTCAAAGAAACCAACGTGACCTTTAAGTGATGTCAGGTTAAAATCTGCTCTTCCTCAAGTTCAGCAGGCTATACTGCTAGAATAATAGCTGCAAAGATTTTTGCATTATTAAATGCTAGATGGAGTAACAGCGCTGCGGAAAAGTGAAAGTTGAAATAAGGTCTGGCATCTAAATGTATCAGAATTTTTAAGAACAAAAGATAGAACCTCGGCAGAAATATATACTTCGCATAATCAATAACTTTTTACTATTATTCAAAGTACAGACGTGATATTAATAATCTGAATGCCATGTCAAACTCATGTATGAAGCTACATGGAAGAGTACGCTATGTAGGTAGTGCGTGTTGCCATGGAGACCAGAAAATAGAACTCTCTCTGATGTACTTGTGGGTGAACTTATACAGACTCTCTGGTGTACTTGTGTGCACACTTATACAGACTCTCTGATGTACTTGTCTGCACACATATACATACTCTCTGGTGTACTTGTGTGCACACTTATACAGACTCTCTGGTGTACTTGTCTGCACACATATACATACTCTCTGGTGTACTTGTGTGCACACTTATACAGACTCTCTGGTGTACTTGTGTGCACACTTATACAGACTCTCTGGTGTACTTGTGCGCACACCTATACAGACTCTCTGGTGTACTTGTGTGCACACTTATACAGACTCTCTGGTGTACTTGTGTGCACACTTATACATACTCTCTGGTGTACTTGTGTGCACACTTATACATACTCTCTGGTGTACTTGTGTGCACACTTATACATACTCTCTGGTGTACTTGTGTGCACACTTATACATACTCTCTGGTGTACTTGTGTGCACACTTATACAGACTCTCTGGTGTACTTGTGTGCACACTTATACATACTCTCTGGTGTACTTGTGTGCACACTTATACAGACTCTCTGGTGTACTTGTGTGCACACTTATACATACTCTCTGGTGTACTTGTGTGCACACTTATACAGACTCTCTGGTGTACTCTGTGCACACCTATACATACTCTCTGGTGTACTTTTGCGCACACTTATACAGACTATGTGGTGTACTTGTGTGCACACCTATACAGACTTTCTGGTGTACTTGTGTGCACACTTATACAGACTCTCTGGTGTACTTGTGCGCACACTTATACAGACTATGTGGTGTACTTGTGTGCACACTCTTACAGACTCTCTAGTGTACTTGTGTGCACACTTATACATACTCTCTGGTGTACTTCTGTGCACACTTATACAGACTCACTGGTGTACTTGTGTGCACACTTATACAGGCTCTCTGGTGTACTTGTGCGCACACTTATACAGACTATGTGGTGTACTTGTGTGCACACTTATACAGACTCTCTGGTTTACTTGTGTGCACACTTATACATACTCTTTGGTGTACTTGTGTGCACACTTATACATACTCTCTGGTGTACTTGTGTGCACACTTATACATACTCTCTGGTGTACTTGTGTGCACACTTATACATACTCTCTGATGACTCTCTGGTGTATTTGTGTGCATACTCTTACAGACTCTCTGGTGTACTTGTGAGCATACTCTTACAGACTCTCTGGTGTACTTGTGTGCACACTTACACAGACTCTCTGGTGTACTTGTGTGCACACTCTTACATACTCTCTGATGTACTTATGTGCACACTTATACAGACTCTCTGGTGTACTTGTGTGCAAACTTATACAGACTCTCTGGTGTACTTGTATGTACACTTATACATACTATCTGGTGTACTTGTGTGCACACTTATACAGGCTCTCTGGTGTACTTGTGTGCACACCTATACAGGCTCTCTGGTGTACTTGTGTGCAAACTTATACAGACTCTCTGGTGTACTTGTGTGCACAATTATACAGACTCTCTGATGTACTTGTGTGCACACTTATACAGACTCTCTGGTGTACTTGTGCACAAAATTGTCGTCAGAGAGTCACTTTTAAAAACACTGTAATCACCTTTTTCAAGTTGGTAACCAGAACAACCTTTTTCCTCACATTTGTTATTTTAATACAACTATTCATTCTAGTGGCACTGGGTTGCGTTAAAAACCTGAAACTTGCCAGCTTGAACTTCTGCTCTATACCATGGTCAGATTTAAAAAAGATAACGATTTGTGAGTTTCTAGCTTCCAGTTCCTAACTTGGCGTAGAAAATGTACATAGAAATACATTTTGGCTCCTACAATATCACTGCATGTTGGCAAGGCCGTTTCTATAGAAACTACAAAACTGCTAATGCTAGTTTTATTGCGTAGTTGTAGTAGGCTGTTGTTGTAATTGTTTTTTTAGTATACTCTTGAAGAGAGCTTGTACATTGAAACTATTAGTATTACAAACCATTATGTATGTTCTACATTACAAAATGATTATTTTATATGACTACAGCAGGTTTTAGCTTGCCTACAAAACAGTTTTACTTTTTATTCTAATTACAATACAAATTAGTACCTGAATTGGCTGCAAGTATCAGCCTGACTACCGGGGTTGGCAAAAATATTGATATTTAAAAAAATATAATATCACTGATATATATCATGATATTTATTGATATTTATGATATTTTTGAAACAAATGACATTTTTGAAAAAGTTTTGAAGCTAGGTTGAACTTATATGGTGTTTACATTGTGATTGATGTCTTTTATAGGTTGCTTGGGACCAGTCAGCAATGCTTAATACCAAACACTTGATTTATTGTAGGCCTAGTGTAATAATAATATTTATAAATACAAAAATGTTCGTTAAACATTGGATTGGAAATCATGACATGAATGCAAAGTGCAAACAAAATAGTGCAAATAGTAAATACACACTATGATAGTCCAAGCATGTTCTAATGTCCGTCATACTCTTGTCTAGTTTAGGTATTTGTAATCATACACCAGCTTGCCAGCCTTCACCACACCGAGACAATTTCTCAACTTGCTGTGAATCAGTCCATGTGAAGAAAACACACACTCAACACTAGCAGTCAGAGTTATATCATCATATTTATAGATTTTATACTGAGCCAGAATCCTTTGCAGATATTCATTGAAAGATTTTTACAGAAAATGATGAGATACTCTGTCATCTCAGTGAGCCAGTGTAATGTGCTTACAATTCTGTTTCTGGGTGTCAGATTGTTCAATTCAAAATCATGGATTATGAAGTTCAAAGGATTTTCAACAGACTGGTCTTCCGAACAGGCAATAAAATATAACAGTTTAAGATGAGATAATCAGGTTGGGAGATAGTACTGAGATGAAGGAATACAATTTAGATCTGAAAAACTTTTCTCAACTCAAACACTAATTGGTCTAGCCAATGTCACCGCCTTGGGCTGGCTGTCTTTGTTTGTCTGTGTTGGGTAAGCCTAATAGGCCCCTAGGCAAGTATTTGATGATTTTAGGTGTTATTTTGTATTTTTAGACTGTTAGCAATAGTTGTAAGGTAAAAACGGAATGATAAAATATATATTTTTGAAAAATATCAAACCTCGATTTTTTTACCTAAAAATATCATATCTATCGGCGATATATATCGATGATATATATCAAGCGATGTATATCAAACCAACCCTGCTGAGTACAAAACAGTTATATTTTAATCTAACTTCCCATTAGAACCTGACTTTTCAGCAAGTATTAGCCTGGCTACAAAACAGTTATATTTTTAACAAATACATGTTACACCCTGACTTGGCAGCAATTATCAGCCTAGCTACAAAACAGTTATCTTATTTGAACTTCATACACTTGAACAGCAGGTATTAGCCTGGCTACATAAAAGTTTTATGACTTCGTACACACTAAATCTTAGAGTTATGAAAAGGCATTATCATTGTATGTTGTTCGTAAAAGTTATATATTATTTAGACTTACATAGCATCTCTCAATGAAACATAATATGCATTAAATATAAAACCATTTAAGAAGTTAAATACACCAAGTCGCAAAATTGTATAAAGGAAAAGTACACACCGAGTGCAGCTGAGTACACACTGCCTTGATGCGTTTTCCACTAATGCAAACAAACTGACAAGAAATACAGGATGGCTAAACTATATAAATGTATTCAACATAAAAGTTAATAAAACAGTAGTTACTACTGGATCAGGGCATCAAATAGTTATTATTATGACAGGTAATACACTATAATAGTCCGCTGTGAACAAACAATAAAATTGTGTTTTAAAACATATTGAAGATATGCCAGTTATCCTCATACTAGCCTGGCATACTTCAATAAGTTAAGTAACAGGGCTGTTCATAGCTCAGTAATTGACAGAATAGGACCTAAGGTTAAGACTTAGGGTTCCCTAGTAATAGTTAATGTGTAGATAAATAATCCAACAAAACATTCCCTACTGATAATTGTTGAAGTCTTGAGACCTCTACGAATGAGAATGTCACTTACCTTGATAACATACAGCCCACAGCTTACACAATCTTTCTGTTGCATAGCCCGTCATCTCATTATCTTTCACAGCATAATCAGCAAGCTTCTCATCAACAGAAACAAGCTTTCTGCAAATATTGTTGCTAACAGTGAGTTTTTGATTAAATCATTTATACTAGAATGCAAAGGCTATAACTGTTGCTTTTTGTAAGATTTACCGACTAACCTAGTGAAGTATTTCATGCTCACCTTTTTTCAATGGACTGTTGTTCTTTATAAGAAAGAGAATCCATTAAATAAATTTTTTTAAGTTTCCTATCTAACAGCTGCAAACAGTACCATATACAACTTATATATAAAGCTATGCAAGCTAATGTAAGTTGCATGTTATATTGTAAAGGAATTTGCCGGCCTTTACTTGGCACGATCTAGACTATTTCATACAGAAATAAATAGCGCGTGATTTCGTTTAATGTTTTATTAGAGAAGGAAACTCACTAGCTGAGGAGCGTACGGCCATTTGCTTTGCTCAACTAAGTGAGCGCGCTCCTTTATATATAATAGCATCACCTGTTCCAGCTAACGGCAAACGGTAAGAATACCGGCTAACAAGGTGAATAAACAGGATCGCTAGTGCGTTGGTATGACAACAAGTGACGATAAGTGATAGCATAACGAGTGAAACAACGATACAATAAAAAAAGACATACAATAAAATAAGACAACAACATGAGTTATGACAAGTGACAGCACAATGAGTAAAACAACAATAACATAAAAAAGACAACACATACAATAAAATAAGAAATGTAACGTCATGGCCCGTCGTCCACCACAATATATACACGCAGAGCAACTATTCCCGCGCCTACAAAACAGTTACTAGTATCTTAGTCAAGTTGCACGCTATATAAAAGATAATATGGAGTCTTATAGTGCCCCGTTTTCCATGGTCTCAACCCAAGTTGTTTAACTTGTTGAAGTTTTAAAGTTAATAAATACATAGTTTATTTTCTATTAGGTAACGGGTGCCTGTCGGTGTACCCACTGAGTTATACTACCCCTGGAATAGCCAAGGTCATTTATCAGCGTAACCATTTGAGTGCCATCTTGAACCGTGCTACATGGTCATCCATAGATCTGACATTACTAATAGCGACAAAGTAGTACAAAGATATGCTGGAACTTCTCTACTAATAGGTTGTTGTTTCAGCCTCCTGAAAAAAATAGCAGTTATCCTTTGTTACAATTGGAAATAAAATGGAAAATGGTGCTAAAATATGGACTGAATAATGATTTTTACAAGAAAATTGTTAGGCAGTTAAGGTATCAGCCAAAGTGTCCCAATTACAATCAAACATACCAAGGAAATAGATTCATAGTCGAGCTATATCATAGTATCCAGCAATTTATGAATTGATTATAGCCTATTTAGGTTTTGGCGCCCATTATCTTGAAGCTTGGTGATATCATTTTGTGTTTCACCCTTGATTTGCTTTGCCCATTTGATCTATTTTGTGTGAAAGCAGTATTTGGTCTGAAAAGCTATATCCAGCAGGTAAAATAACATACTGCAAAGCATAATATGTGTGTTTTCAGCTATACTTGGATGAGATGAATTAACAAGTACTGTACTACATACCACACCTCCGCACAGCATTAAAGAACAACTCTAGATGGTCTTGTGAGAACTTGTACATCAGCAGGTAATCTAAATGACCAGGCTTCAGTAGCTTCTCAACTAAACCGAGCACTACATCAACAACACACACCAATCCAGTAATGCAAACATGCCTACAAACAAACCACAAAAATATGTCAATACATAAACATTGTTAATTTTTTTTACTGTACGTGAGGGATGCTCAAATAGCAGCCTGTGGTACCCCACTACAAGGTCTAAAAAAATTACTTTCTGCACATACTTGAAATGCAACCCATACACAATTTTAGTTTATATCATCATACATCTTGTGATAATGATACGAACTTGCATGAGACCTTTTTCGACCGGAGTGTTGCAAGAGTCTCCAGGTGCGGTGCTCTGAATGAATGAGTTGGCGAGTGTGAGGCGATTGATTGCGAGGCGATTGATTGCACGGCAATTGATGGCGAGGCAATTGATGGCGAGGCAATTGATTGCGAGGCGATTGACTGCAAGGCGAATGATGGCGAGGCGATTGATTGCGAGGGGATTGCAAGGCGAGTGTGAGGGGATTAATTGAGAGGCGATTAATTGCGAGACGATCAATTGGAAGGTGATTGATAGCGAGGTGATTGATTGCGAGGCGAATGCAAAGCGATTGATTGTGAGGCGAGTGCAAGGCAAGTGCGAGCCGATTTATTGCAAGGTGGTTGATTGCGAGTGCGAGGCAATTGATTTCGAGTGCAAGGCGATTGATTGCGAGTGCAAGGCGATTGATTGCAAGTGCAAGGCGATTGATTGCGGGTGGGTGCAAGAGCGCGATTGTCAATTGCTCGGCAGGTAAGGACAGGTTGGCCAAGCCGAGGACTCAGCAGCAGAAGCGTGCAATCGTCAACTGCAAATATAGACGGGGATGAACAGATGCATGAATCTAGACGCATCAATCTAGAATATTTACTATATTTTACACACATCTAGCTATAAAACACAATGCAGACTTCCCTTGTTCTCCCCAAAATTATTGACAAGTATGACTGCATATATAATTATGTGTATGCATACTCAGATCAGGGTCACAATTTCAGTAGACTGCATATTTGGAGTCGTTTTATAGTATGAAAGACAGCTTTCAATAAACCTCTTGCTATACGTGAATCTGTTCCCGTAGGCGGGTAATGCAGCTAGTGTAAACTAAATCAAACGACATAATAATGCTCTAAATAACTTGGCGGTGTAGGATAAAAAGGCGTCACAATGACATTCGACATCTTTTCATCCCTAATCACCTAATATCTTTTCGTCCCACACTCGATATCCCTCTAACTCTATATCTAGCTGTAGTTTCTCGCAGTTTCATATTGTAATTGCAATTGTTGGTTTTAAGCTAGATACGCTTGACAGATTCCCATTTTCCCACGAATAGGCCTGTTTCTTTCCTTCGCCACATTACTACAACGGGTTGCGAGTAATCGACGTATGCCATTCACTGACGCATTTATTCGGTGTCATTTTAGTTACCTCACTCAAAACCAGCATTCTCATCAAGATTTTAAATGTAAAACATGAACTCAGTTCTCGCTAAGCTTACAATCACCGATTGAGCGGATACAATGTACATGTATTTATAGATTGGCCGGCGTCGGTTTCGCCATTTATTTTTTGTACATTGCTTTAATAACTCACATTTTATCATACCACGACGCTGCATTGTTATTATTCAATGTATACTATGTAGATTAAACTTCATTAAAACATCCCATTCATTCGACGCACAATTACCGATTACCACAGATCAATGGACTTTTTAGATTATGCTCGCATACGTTACGCGTACAAGGCTATGCGAATCATGCGTACAGACTAAGCTCGGATACGCTTCGTAATACAATGTATTTATATGTATTTACAATGTATACTACCGGCAGTTTCTCATTTCTCAACTTACCGCCACCCATGTAGTTCATATTCTACATATTCCCTCTAGTGTGTATGTCAACATATTAATAGCTACATGTATTAGCACTCATCGATCATTTCATTTCGACGTTGAGTACATGGCACCAAATACTTACATATATAATCCTTAACAACTGGTAACCTCCTACATGGGGCCGCATCGATGAGGTGGATTAGTTCGCGATTAACATCGCCTGATGATATACCGCGCGATAGACATACAATTAATAAACCAGTCGGCGCATTTACTCTGCCGGTCACGGGAGAACTGAAGAGCTTTCTACGCCGCTGTCTATTTCTTAACAAACTTGCAGCTAGGTTTACCTAACTAATGCATGCGCTTTCTAGCAACTAGCATTTACGATAAGCTACAAGGATAAGACGACGGCATTCGTTTCACTTAGCTAATGATCGCTTTCGGTATGTGGGCTAGGAAAAGTTTGAGGATTGAGGCCCAAAATTGTTGCTACAACGGTAAAGTAAATATATTTAACTACGATCGTCAGGAACTCCTAACAAAGGCAAATCTCGTTACAACATGCTAACAACATCATAAAATCGTTACAATATGCGAACAATTATTTACTATAATAGTGAAGGGAAAATATGAATACAACAATAGAATATTCTAACAAGCAAAGTTAACTCCGAAGCGTGTATCCTTGAAATCTGGAAAGTAGTTCTTCCCTGAAAATATTTCTTCTCTTCTCGAATCGAAAGCAGAAGAGCGTACAGATGATGGAATGCGCCTCTAGAATGACGGGATGTACGAACAATGAATCTTTGCGTCGGTCCGCCTTTGAATGACTTATAACACAAAAGTCAAATATGCATGAGTGATTTCCGATGACTGAAACGACGTCTAGTTATCTAGACGTCTTTTGCTATCTGTATAGAGAAAAATGTAACGATCAAATTGAAAAGCTGAATTGTAAAATGAGAGGTTTTGAATAGTAAAGCATTTTCATAATAACTGACTTACCTCTTATAGGTCGACAAATATACACAAGCCATCGCTTTGGAAAGGCTCCCGTCAACGAGTAAGCTCACTCGTAAATACATTCGCCATCGATTCTTCCCTATAAATTGAGCAGAAAGGCGAGGTGAAAAAATTACGCGATTACGCAAAAGCGGGTACTGTATCATACTCTAGCATACACACGTTGATGAAACCAGGTAATGTATCATATTCTAGCATACACGTGTTGGTAAAACCAAGTACTGTATCATACTCTAGCATACGCATGTTGGTAAAACCGAGTACTGTATCATATTCTAGCACACGCATCTTGGTAAAACCAGGTACTGTATCATATACTCTAGCATACACGTGTTGGTAAAACCAAGTACTGTATCATACTCTAGCATACACATGTTGGTAAAACCGAGTACTGTATCATATTCTAGCACACGCATCTTGGTATAACCAGGTACTGCATCCTATTTTCTAGCATACACATGTTGGTAAAACCAAGTACTGTATCATACTCTAGCATACACATGTTGGTAAAACCGAGTACTGTATCATATTCTAGCATACACATGTTGATAAGAGCTTTAATGCAACATACCGTACTTTTCGGACTTTTAACTGTACCCCTATTTAAGCCGTATCTGCTTTATTTTCAAAAAACGATAATAAAACAATACATAGGCTGCACCTTTGTAGAGGCCGCAGAACTCAGGATGGTGTTTTTTAACGCGGCGGAAACTTTGCTAGTAAAGACGGAACAGTGTCGTTAGGCTGTCGTTAACTGTTCCATATTAACCGACACTTTTTAAGCGAGAGCCTAACGGAACAGTACCGTTAGGCATTGTTTCGCTTTTTCTTTCATAAATACACAGTCAACCGAGTACTTTTCCATTCTGCTCGGCAGTTGCACACGTCAAAACCCGAATTTAGAAACTTGTCAAAACTTAAAGGTTGACCTGCAACAAACTTCACATTAGCGTTATTTGGTATCAAAAGATTTGCAATGTTTTACTTTGCTGTGTTGTGAGTTTAAGATATGTAGAAATGTCATTACAAGCCCCTAAAAGCTCAAAAACAAACCGTTAATCGCAGCTACCATGAAAACGCCGCAGATTGAAATCCTTTTATTTCTAGAGTTGCTCTGATTTTGGTATCGGAATCAATATAGGTGCAGATATGGGTGTTAAGTATCTGAATCGGTATCGACCGATCTTTTCTGAAACTATCTGAAACTTCCGATACTTTTTACATATCATCTATTTTGCAGAAAACCGTATTTCAGCCTGCTACACTAATAAAAAATTATCAGCTGCAAGCCCCTTACTTTTACCTAATGAATTTTGGACCTGCCACACAATTTATTTCATGTCTATAGCCTGATCAACACACCTGAGAAACCATTTTGATTTAGTAAGGACGTAATCACAAAGTGTGGTATTTCCCAATTACAGCGATAGGATTTATTGCAGTCAATCACGAGCACGATAACAAAGATGGGAGACAAAAACGCAGTGTAATATTTCTATTTACTAGCATTACGAAAATAATTTAAACAGTCTATGCATAAAGTTACCTATCACACTTTTGATCCTGACAATACATTGCATCGTCAGGATACATTGCATCATCAGGAAAAAAACTGTTGTACAAATAACCCTAGTGGCTTATCGGTATTTAGCCTGTCCTCCATCATCTGTAGCAAGTGAGTCCCCCTTCAGTACGACTGGCTGCATTGAAGGCGGTAGAAGAAAGATACTTCTTACTGAGAGAGTTGAATCACTAACGGTAATTGTAAAAGAAACAGTGATTTGCTTTATACTTGTACAGGCGCAGCAGTTCATCCAGCAATAAAAGAGGGACTTTGTTATCACCGAGAGAACTGTACCACTAACAGTAATTACCTTTATTTACAAATTACAAGAAACATGGACTGTTTTGTTACTATATGCACGATTTGTCAGTATGTGAATATGTATATACACATTTTTTTTCTCCATAAATACAAACAAATAAATGCAATAATATTTATATTTTCTTTGCATTATGTTTACATTTGCATAAAAAATGAACAACTATCTATACAACACAAAAGGTCTGAATCGGCATCTGAATCGGCTGGTGAATTTAGAATCGGGGCATCCCTACCATATAGACCGCATATCTCGCATAGGCCAAATAGGCTGTATAAACTGTATGGAGCGAATAGCCATTGATGAATAATAATGAACAACTATATAGACCGTATGAACCATATAGACCGTATAGGTCATTTAGACTGTACTAGCTGCATACCCGCCTACAGGAACTAATTCACGTGCAGCATAAAGTTTATTGAGAGTTGTCTTTCATACTGTATAAAAACTTCAAATATACAGTTTACTTAAATTGTTGCCCTGATGTATTATTATGTAAATTGTCTTCTGAAATTGTTGCCCTAATTAGGCATACACATATACATGTCAATGTCGAGGAGAACAATGGAAATCTGCAGTGTGTTTTACAGCTAGATGCGTGTAAAATCTAGTAAATATTCTAGATTCATGTGTCTAGATTTATGCATCTGTTTACACCCGCCTATATTTGCAGTTGATGATCGCGCACTTCTGCCACCGAGCACTCGCCTTGGCTGACCAGTCTTTATCCGCCAAGCAGTTGACAATTGCGCTCTTGCACTCGCCTCGCAATCAATTGCTTCGCACTAGCAATCAATCGACTTGCACCCCCCTCACAATCAATTGCCTTGCACTCGCCTCGCAATCAATCACCTCGCAATCAATCGCCTCGCAATTAATCGCCTCGTAATTAATCGCCTCGCAAACAATTGCCTTTCACTCGCCTCGCAATCAATTACCTCGAACTTGCCTTGCAATCAATAGCCTGACACTCACAACCAATCGCCTCCCAACCAATTGCCTCGCACTCGCAATCAATCGCCTCGCAATCAATCACCTAGCACTCAATCGCAATCAATTACCTCGAACTCGCCTTGCAATCAATAGCCTGACACTCGCAACCAATCGCCTCCCAACCAATAGCCTCGCACTCGCAACCAATCGCCTCCCAACCAATCGCCTTGCACTCATAATCAATCACCTCGCAATCAATCGCCTAGCACTCATTCGCTTCGCAATCAATCGCCTCGCACTCGCCTCGCAATCAATTACCTCACACTCGCCTTACAATCAATGGCCTGACACTCGCAACCAATCGCCTCCCAACCAATTGCCTCGCACTCGCAATCAATCACCTCGCAATCAATCGCCTAGCACTCAATCGCTTCACAATCAATAGCCAACTCATTCATTCAGAAAGCCGCGCCTGGATACTCTCGCTGCACTCAGGGCAAAAAAGGTCTCCCGCACATCCCCGAGTGAGGCCATGGCCTCAAACCGCTAGCTGCATTACCCGTCCACGGGAACAGATTCATGTACAGCAAGGGAATTATTGAAAGTTGTCTTTCATACTGTAAAACAACTCCAAATATGCAGTTTACTGAAATATTTTGCCTTGATCACACTATGCATACACATAAGCAGTCGTACATGTCAATAATGTTGGGGAGAACAATGGAAATCTGCAATACAGCTAGTGTACAATGCATCAGTCTCAAACCACTCAAATCGGAGTTGCCCTATTTGTGTACAGAGAACTGATAATGAAATTAACATTGTTAGGCAAACTGAAGCTCTTCAATATGGCAGTGTTAAAAATTGTTGCATCTTTTAAAAATTATACAAAATACTTTGCCATCGCCAGCATTTATTGAATGAAGACTTCTACATGCTTAAAACACTAATCATGGCTCACCAGTTTTTCTTCTATAGCCTGTGTTTTGACATGGTATATACAAACAGTAATGAGGTTGTGTCGATAAAATTTATACGTTTAACAGCACAGACAGTATGATGTCAAGGCAGATACAGCATTAGCACCTTACAATAATAAAACATAACACCAACATCATAGCCTTTTTATGAGATACAATAAGGAAAACGAATGCATGAAAATATACATATACTAAAAAATATTAGTTCAACGCAACACTCGCAGATAGACAATATTTTTTGTTTTTCTGCCGGGTGTATGAACAAATAGTTTTCGGCTTGTGCCTAGTTTTGAGCAGGCGACGTAGAGCTGGTCATGGCTAAAGCAGGGTGAGAGTAAGTCGATACCAGCTGCTCTCTTTCTTTTAACCATCGACTATTGCAACCTTCGGAGTACTCGTGCAAGTTCTGTAGTAGTAAGTTACAGTAGGCCTACGTGTAGCTGAAAAAAAATTAGTAACTCAGCTGCTGAAGGAGATGAACTTGTCCCAATATCACGAACAGTGGCAAATCCAACGTTATTAAGTAGTTGATATTTGTATTCATAGTCAATACTTAGGACTGAAAACTAATGCAAGTTTAGCATTCAAAGATCACACACAATTCTTGAATACTATTATATTCTACCGGAGGCAAATAACTCCTGCTTCACAAATTATTAGATATTACTTCTACAAACATAAAATGAAGTGTTTGCGTTTTTGTTCTCTGCCGTTGTCCAAAAATATTGGTTCTTAAATTACTGGTTTGGAATTGTTTTCTGCCTTGCATCGGTATAACATATCGGAGTTGTATTATCACTTTTTGTAAGGTACATATTATTTATATTAGAAAATTTATTGTAGCAGGGCTACAAGCTCATTGCAGGATGCTAGCTAAGTATATAGTTCTTATTATTAGTTAATATTGCCTTTTGCGTTTGCTTTTTCTTGAAAAGCTTTTAAACGCCTACTACTTATTATTTGTTTTTTTATTTGGTCATTTTCCCGCTATTTTGTATTATAACCAAATATTCAGCATCTTGTTATTATACACACAAACAATCATGACAATGTTTTTGTTGAATTATAAACTAGGAAAGCTTCATATTTGATGTCAGCTTTTAGTTTCTTTGCTACCACACAGTTTAATTTGTATGTAAACTAAAAAAATTTATAAAATGTTTCCTGATAGCTATTTAAACAAAAACTTCTTCATTTTTAGCCCAAGTGATGCAAAAATGTACAGAACTAAACCATAAAGTAAAATAGCAGCAATGAAGTCAAAGTTATAATAGGCAGCTATAGCTAGAGCTATGAGTAGCTAGAGCTATGAATAGCTAAAGCTATTGGTAGCTAGAGCTATAGGCAGTTAGAGCTATGAGTAGCTAGAGCTATGAGTAGCTAGAGCTATCAGTGGCTAGAGCTATAGACAGTTAGAGCTATGAGTAGCTAGAGCTATAGGCAGCTAGAGCTATAGGCAGTTAGAGCTATGAGTAGCTAGAGCTATGGGTAGCTAGAGCTATGAATGTAATTTGTTAGTTTACATTTAATAATACAGATCCCTTTGGTGGAAAAGTTGGCTCTCTCAGCAGTTTTTTGCGAGCTAAAACCTTCATTTTTATGATGAGTAATTTATGTTGAAATAAGGTATTTTTTGTACAAAGTCTGTCCTTTTTTTCATGTATCAAACCTGTTTTTAACATATGGTGTCATGAAAGTGTACTAGAGCTAAAAAAGTAGCTGTAGTATTAGCTCTCATATTATTTAAAAAAATAGTACAATAAAATAGCTTTGTTGAGTTAAAATAATATGTTAGCATCACTTAACCCTAGTTTCAATGCTTAAACACAACTAAACTCTGCCTTACCTGTTTTCATTACACAACTTGTCAACTATATAATATATAGCATATCGCAAGAAATTGCCTATGCACACACCTCTACACACTAAAAGCTCCAACCTGTCTTCAGTATGAGGTTAGCTGAGACGAGAGTTTAATGACTGTTCTAGTTCCTGAATACACAGCTAGTATGATAGCTTTCTTTGATCTTCAGTTTTCTATTCAATTCTCTATCCATACCATATTCATTATGAATTAAACATCGGCTACCAGCGATAAAAGAATTTTGGAGCTTTGATGATCTACTTACTCCAATGTTCTAGGCTATTATAAAAAAAGTTGAGATAACAAATTATTATGTAATTTTATGACTACATGCTACTGTAAAATCAAGCTGATGCTCTTAATAGTTCTAAATATATTCTACAAACTACCTCTGCACGTACCTGTAAAGACTAGTGCAACATTTTAAAGCAACGCACACGTTCTGTGCGTGGTTAGCTGGTTGAATAAGGCTGCACTTATACAGAACTCACTCACCAGTGAGTAATGAATACATTTGATTAAGTTATTCAGATGTTATGGTACGGCACATAGGAGCTTCTTGTAGACATTCTTTACTATATTGAGAGAAGTGTTCATTCAAAGCTACGGTTTGAGGTTGTGAGAACCAACCAGAGGTTGTGCAACATGTGACTTTGCTGCCCGTCTCCGTAGCATCTACATCAGTTGGCCGTCTAATATTGCCATATAACTATGCACATACTTATTATTTATGTTTTACTGGCACTCATGACAATCTCTCACGACACACTGGACTGCTACAGTTCTAGTTATGACACCAGTTTTTGACAAAACACTGTATGCCCGAGATGTCACGTTTTTGTTATTCATTGCATGTTCTATAAATGCACATGTTCATTCAGAGCTATGCTCCAATAGCCTCATATAGCAATTGAAGTTATTGTATAACACGGTTGATACCTCATGCTTACGTGTACTAGAGCCTGTACTTACTATCACTCGTACTTAATATCACTCGTACTTACTATCCCTCGTACTTACTATCCCTCGTACTTACTATCACTCGTACTTACTGTGAAGTTCTTAAAACTTTACTTACAAAAAGCGGCAACAACTGTGCTGACTAAAAGAGAATAAGGTTTCTACTGGTGATGCTTTAGTTGTGTAACTTTATTACTATATGAATCTAACATCAGCATCTGCCGCGAAGTCTGTAATAGACGATACTAAGATAAAACTACAAGTTAACCTTGATAGAATTAAATGCAATTACATGATATAATGAGCACAATAATAAAACATATGAATGAATATATGATTTAAGCCAAATAATAACAATAATACTCAGGAAAGTATAGAAATATGCATATGTAGTTGACTGACCTTTTGCCTCCAATGTCAGGCACATTGTTGAATATAAGCTGAATATAGAGTAATGAAATATGATTGAAACAAAATATTGATATGTTGATTGCATGAAGGCAAACAGTAAACTAACTAAGAAAGAATGAAAAACTGCTGATCTGGTTGTACGGTGTTGTGACATGGTGTTTTCTCTAAATTTTATTGGTGTGTGTTACATCCGGCCATATTTCTGGATCATTTGGGACCGGACACACCACGCCACAAAGGTCAGGGGTTGGCTTGACCACCTACTGGCAGCAATAAAAAATGAGGACAAAGGCATGACGTCTGTTGAGCCATCTCAGGTCAAATATTTCCTTCACACTCCCACCTTATTTTTGGCAAAATTAACCAGATCGAAAAGTTATAAGAATATTGTACTACTGCTACAGTTGAGATATTATAGCTACTAAACTACTACTATATGCTATAATAGACTATCTATATTACCATGTGCACCACTGCTCACAACTAGTCACGTTTTGAAGGGAGGAGAAGCACCAGTTTTTGAACTGGCCTTTCCAGTACAGAAGCTGCCTCCATTTGATTCCCCTTCCTATCTAGCATCTTATTCGTGAGACGAATCTTTACACGCCTCACTAGATTATCTTTCCCTGGGAAAGTTTCCTCAATCACCCCTGTCCGCCATTGATTCCTGGGAGCGTTGTCATCGGTCAGCAATACAATGTCACCTTTGACTAGATTCTGGCACTTGCTTTGCCATTTTTGGCGAGTGTCTAGTGTGCAAAGATAGTCTACCTTCCATTGTTCCCAAAATATGTTTGCGAATTGCTGTACCTTCCGCCATTGTTTTCTGTCATAGATTTCTTGATTGTCAAAGTCTCCTGGCGCGGTTGATAAGGTTTGAGGTTTGGCTCTCACAAGGTGATTTGGAGTGATAAATGTTTCTGATGGGTTGGTTAAATTGTCGGTCGCCAGTGGTCGACTATTGACCGTATACATCGCTTCATAGAAGGCGGTTCGAAGGCTAGGGGTGTCTAATCTTCTTTTGAAGGTTTGTGTCATGCCATTTAGCACAGCCTTGACAGTTTTGATGCTCCGCTCTCACAGGCCTCCTGTGTGACTAGCAGAGGGAGCATTGAACTTGAATTTGATCATGTCATCTTTGACCTTATTTCTAGCTTCTTGGCTGATACATTCCAGCTGTTTCTCTAGTTCATTTCTGGCGCCTATGAAATTAGTGCCTTGGTCGCAGTATATAGTACTCACTGGACCTCGTATGCACATAAAGCACCTCAAAGCGTTCAAGAAGGCGTCGGTGGACATTTGTTCTAGAAGCTCAATGTGTATGCCCTTAGAATACAGGCAAACGAAAATAAGACCCCATCGTTTCGCTTCTGTTCTCCTGTCTTTCACCGTGTAGGGCCCAAAGCAGTCGATTCCAACGTGAGTAAACAGGTATCCAGGCTCTGTTCTTTCTTTGGGCAGGTCACCCATCTGCTGGTCTGCGGTCTTTCCTCTAAGTCTCTTACAGACCACGCATTCGTATATGGCATCCTTGACTAGCTTATTTCCTCGAATGACCCAATAACCAGCTCCTCTTAGAGCTCTGAGGGTTGTTGTTCTCCCTTGATAATATACTTTTTGATGGTAATATCTTACTAAAAGCTTAGCTATGTGGGTGTTCTTGGGTATTATGAGTGGGTGTCTTTCTAGAAGACTTAGGGCAGTCAAATTTTTTACCCTCCCACCAATACGCAGTAGTTGGTCGGTGTCTAGATATGGATTCAGTTTGGCAATGCTACTCTGTTTCCAGGTAGTTCCTTTGTTGATGTGTTTGATGTCTTGCTCATAGGCTTCAAGTTGTGCTATTTTTATGATGACTTTCTCGGTTTCTTTTAGGTCATTCACAGTTAGTATAGGCTTCTTCCAACATTTATTCAATATCATTTTTTCACAGTTTGCTATGGCTCAAACAAGGCTTTTCCAGGAGCTGAACTTGCTGAAGATGTTTTCTGCGATTTTTATTTCTTTAGACTGGCATTGCAGAGCTGTTTTGACACGCTTTAGTTCAGGGTCTTCATTTGCAACTTGTTGATAATCTGTTTGATCTCCAGACAGGGGTGTAATGTTCGAAGTTTGCAGAAACTCAGGACCTTCCCACCACCTAAATTGCTGCGAATCTTTCACACGGGATCTTCGAGAAACTATGTCAGCAGGGTTCATTGATCCTGCGATGAAGAACCATTGATCGGGGTGAGACAGATTGCGTATCTCCTTTACTTGGTTGGCTACATACATGTGGTAGCGTGCATTGCTATTCTTTATTCTTCCTAGTGTGATTTGGGAATCTGACCAGAAGAACTCTGCATCAAAGTCCATCCATAGCTCTGATCGGAGCACATTGCTCAAGTGTGCTGCCTCAACTGCGGCCTGCAGCTTTAGACAAGGCACAGTCATTGTAGACTTCAGCGGCACAACTCTAGATTTTGCAATGAGCAATGCTACATGTACCTGTTGTTGTTTGTTGGTGAATCTTACATATGAACAAGCTCCGTAGCCAGACAGACTGCCATCGCAGAAGTGATGGAGTTCTGTGTGAGCTATTTCACCAAATTCAGGTGGTTTTACTCACCTGCTAATCTTTAGCTTTTTCAAGTCGGAGAGCGATTCCATCCAGGTCATCCACTCGGTCTTAATATCAGAGGGCACTTCTTCATCCCACTCAACTGAGCTTTGACAGGCCTTTCGCATGATGTTTTTGCCGAGCAATGTGAATGGAGCCAGTAGTCCAAGTGGGTCATATAGTTGCGAAATGACAGAAAGTATTCTTCTTTTAGTGAAAGACTTAGTTGTCATGCTATTTTTAAACATGATGGTGTCGCTGTTGGAGCACCACTCAAGGCCTAGCGTCCTTTCTGTTGGCAGCTTGTCTTTCAGGAGGTCTAATACTTGTACCTCACTTACTCTCTCAGAAATAGGGATTGTGTTTAATAGCTTTTGACTGTTGCTGACAAATTTGTGTAGCTTTAGGTTGGCACTGCTGCATACCTCTGTAGTATCCTTTACAAGCTTTATGGCGTCTTCGATTGCTTCTGTGCTCATGATGCCGTCGTCGACATAGAAGTTTTCAGTAATAAACTTCCAGGCTTCTGGTTTGTCTTCTTTGTGTTCAGAGGCAATTTTTCAGAGTGCAAAGGTAGCCACTCCTGGTGAAGAGGTAGCTCCAAACAAGTGACGTGTCATCCTATATTCCACGATCTGTTCTGTAGCGTCATCTATCCACAGAAACCGCAAGAAATTGCGGTGTTCTGGTGCTACGATGAAGTTATGGAACATTTTCTGCACGTCACATGACAGTGCTATGGTATTCTGGCGGAACCTTAGTAAGATTCCAACTAAGTTGTTCATCTGATCGGGTCCAGTCAGCAATAACTCATTATGCGACTTGCCCATATGTTTTGCGCTAGCGTCGAAAACGATGCGCAGTTTTTTCTTCTTGGGATGGTACACTCCGAAATGAGGAATGTACCATGTTTCCTTATCTTTGATGTTGCTGGGTGCTAACTCAGCATGGTTGTCGGAGATCAACTCTTTTATGAAAGTGCAGTATTCTGCTTTGTATGCCTCGTCCTTCCTGAAACGTTTTAGCAACTGTTCAAATCGTTTTTCAGCTTGTATCTTATTATTGGGA
This sequence comes from Watersipora subatra, assembly GCF_963576615.1. NCBI lineage: Eukaryota > Metazoa > Bryozoa > Gymnolaemata > Cheilostomatida > Watersiporidae > Watersipora > Watersipora subatra. The sequence goes on from NC_088715.1 coordinate 38,976,208, forward strand.
AGCTGTGGTTCTTCCTTAAGGGGCAATGACAGACTAACAGATCCGTTTTCCAATTTTGTCAGGCCATCATTTAACAACTCTAAAAACTTCATATCATTTTGTGATATCCTGGACAGATTGTGTTCTTCTTTGCTGAGAGCTGTGGTGTGCACATGCTGAACATGATTGCACTCGGAGACTTGACCACATAGCGTCCAGCCGAACAATGTTTTGATTGCAAAGGGTAGGCCATCGGCGCCTGAGATTGTTTCTCTCGGCATGAGTGCCTGTGAGCAATCAGTGCCAATAAGTAGTGCAACAAGAATGTTGAGCTTTGGAGGTAGATTTCTTTCTATTGACCAAAGGTGTGGCATATTTCGTACATGGTTCCTGTTTGGAATCTGTGCCTTATTGCACGGTATATCATCCTGCTCATAAGCTGATATCTTTAGCTGTTCAAGGTTGGCAGCTCCAAAGCCTTTCAACAGTAAATTATAGTGCTTTAGTTTTTTGTCGTCTCTCCATTTAGTGTGCGAATCGTCACGTTTTCTTGGGTATAAGTGGGAGTTGTTTTCTCGGCTATATCTTCGCTGATGAAACTTGCATCTGACTGGCTATCTAACAGCGCGTATACTAGCTCTTGTTTGTTGTTATGTGTAACAAAGACGGGCACAATCATACTGAGGAGCTTCTGTGACTGTTGCTTTATTGCATTGGCATTTAGTGCCTTGGGTTTGCTATCAGTTCTCTCATTCGAATCATCTTTTTTGTCTGCGCTTGAACCTTTTGTGTCATTTTCAGCTGTAGACTTGTCTCAGGGAATGAAATAAAAGGCTGTTGGATGAGTGTTGTGGCATGTGTTACATGTCACATTACTTTTACATTCTTTCTTGTGGTGACCCGAGTTTAAACATCGGAAGCATAGTTTATTTTCAGTAACAAAGCTACACTTATCCTTGTAAGGTGGTTTGGTAAGTTATCGGCACTCGGTAGTTTTGTGTCTTCCTTTTTTGCAATACAAACAATTTGTGGCGGCTTGAGTGCTAGTTTGATGCGCGTTGATTTGGCTTGTTTTGGCCAGAGCTTCATCGAATTGCCTTTTGCCTTTTGAGGCACCTTCCGAGCTTCTCTGACCTTGTCGCGTTTTATGGTGATAGGCGTCTGCCGAGTCATTCTTTCCTTTGTGGTTTGCATATTCTCCAGATTCTCGCAAGGAGTTGTTACTTACTTTAGCTTGAAAAGCTACAAAGGATGCGTATCTGGAGAAAGGCGGGAAGCCTTGCTTTTCTTCTTCTTCTGTTACGATTGTCAGCCAGCGGTTAGCAACCCATTCGGGCAGGCATTTGATAAACTTTTTGTTTTCTTTTTTGTCGCTTTAGACCTTTAGATTGTTAAGGGATGACTGTGCTGCTACACACTGCTTTAGAAATATAGAGTACTTTTTCAGAGCATCCTTGTCAAACTTGCTAATTTTAGGCCAGCTTTCTAGTTTGTCACGAAAGCCGTCTTCTACAAGATCGGGCCTTCCAAACTCCTCATCCAAGGTTTGCAAGGCTTCTTGGTAGACATCTTCCGTCTGTAGGCGGAAGTATCCACTTATTGTTTCTTTAGCTTCACCGTCGACGTATTTTCTGAGCCTATGGAGCTTCTCTATTGGCGAACCAGCCCTTGCACCAATTAGATAATTGTAGGCTACATGCCAGTCCGCGTATTGTAGTGGGTCACCTGTGAATACTCCAGGTGGGGCAATCAGTGATATGTGCATGTGATCTGTTATTACTTTGGCTACTTCAGCCGGGTGTGATTCTGTCATTGAACTTTGATAAGGTGAGCCGTGGGGAACATAAGGATATGGTTTTGTCACAAGTGATGGTGTTTTGGGTATGAATGCCTGAGCACTCGGTGTTGAGATTATAGGTGCACCTGCCTGTGGTGCATGTAAAGGTGCCGCATATGCAGGCACTGTCTGTGTTGGTTGAATGTGTGTGGGCCATGTATGTGTTTGCTGTACATGTGTTGATACTGTGGGAATGAGTGCTGCATGTGCTAATTCTACCGGTGGGGGTGCTGCAGATGTGGGTACTGTATTTGTTTGTAGTTCCTGTGTAGGAGCTGCGAGTGTTGATCGTACATGTGGGGGCGCTGCAAGTGTGAACACTGTACTTGCTTGTTGTACTTGTGCAGCTGCTGCATGTGTAAACACTGTGCTTGCTTGTTGTACTTGTGCAGTCACTGCATGTGCTGATTGTGTTGAAGTGTGGATGCTAGGTGAGCTAAAGCGTCGCATGTCTACTGGGAAGTTGTCTGCTGTTGCAACAAGGTTTGCATGCGTGCTCTACGGGCTTCCATCATGGCTGTCATTACTTTCATATCCTCTTCTAACTTCCTTCTTGATTCTTCTACGGCTTGTTCTAATTCCTGTACTCTTCTTTCTTCCTCTCTATCATGCATTTCCTCCTCCCTTCTCCTAGTACCGTACTCAAACATAATGTTTACAACAGCCCTGTACTGTTCATAGAGCGCTGCTACATTTACATCAGGTTGAATTTCTGATGATTTCTGTAGTTCATTAAATTTGGAGTGAATAACTGCTGTGTTTTAATCTAAATCTGTGAGAAAAGCTTCAACAGTTTGATAAAGCTGACTGTCAGCATGTCTCAAAAACTCTTCATTTTTGTGTAGTTGTTCACTCATGTTTTGAAGGAGTGAGTGCGACAATTCTAAACATCTATTTTCCCTGGCTTTTAAAGACAGCTTTGTTTCGCGCTGCGAGCGTCGTTGCTGGTCAGCACCTACTACACTATTTGCAGCATCGCTAGCGCTTACTGGATTTTCATCTAACAATTCGCTTTGACTAACGTCAGCAACTAATATTTCACTTTGACTAGAGTCATCAATTTGCTCAGTGTTTTGGCTTGGTTCACTGAGTTGATCTGAATCAAGACCATTACCAGACATTTTAGCTGATTAGCAACACAATTTCAAACTTGTGTGCACTGCTTAGTTGCTATTAGATATGAATGCTATACTATTACAGCCAAACTTCAATAACTCAATAACTAGCACTGTCTACTTACTGCACAGGTGGTTGTAAACAAATGTGTATGATACACGCTATTGTGAGCTTGTTTTAGTTAAACAGAGCTATATCTCATATCTTAACCAACTGATGGGCTAATGAGTGACCAGTGAACAATGCCTAATGCACTATTGTTGTCTGATTAAATGCTATCCTACTTAATGGAAAGTTAACCTACACGTATACATACATGAGTGATGACCCTGGGTCTCTATAAAAACTGCCGCCAGCAGAAGGGCAAAACTGAACCTTTCTAACGTTTACCGGCGCAGCCAACCAGTCTCAAACCGGACCGTCGATATGACAAAATGTATGCACACACCGAAGACTAAAGGTGAGCGTTTTTCTAGAGTGTCACAAATTTGTACAACCAGCTCAGCTTACATAAGTAGCAAATGGTATAACAAAAGGTCAAAGCAGATATCCAATTCCAAATGAAGTCAACATAAACATATTTATGTAAATTCTGTAATGAGGCAAGGTTAGACAACTCACACTGTTTGGTTGTAAAGGAATGCTAATAATCAATTACTTAGCTTCCAATCCTGTGGTCCTCGATTCCAGCTTGCTTGCATGTAAATAACGATAGTTACGGTTCATTGACTACGTGTGTATCGTATGGTAAGAGTAATTTTGTTTAGTGGATGAAGAGATTTTCCTATGCTAAATGACAATGTCTTGCTTTGGGTGATGATGATGTCCTTTGGTGGGCGATGAAGATGTCCTATGGTGGGTGACGAAGTTGTCCTTTGGTGGGTGATGAAGATGTCTTATGGTGGGTGATGAAGATGCCCTATAGTGGGTGACGAAGATGTCCTATAGTGGGTGATGAAGATGTCCTTTGTTGGGTGACGAAGTTGTCCTCTTCTCTTTGGATAAGACTTCACTGTGAAGTTCTTAAAACTTCACTTATAAAAAGCGGCAACAACTGTGCTGACTAGAAGAGAATAAGGCTTCTACTGGTGATGCTTTAGTTGTGTAACTTTAGTACTATATGTATCTAACATCAGCATCTGCCGTGAAGTCTGTAATAGATGATATTAAGATAAAACTACAAGCTAACCTTGATAGAATTAAATGCAATTACATGATATAATGAGCACAATAATAAAACACATGAATGAATATATGATTTAAACCAAATAATAACAATAATACTCAAGAAAGTATAGAAATATGCATATGTAGTTGACTGACCTTTTGCCTCCAATGTCAGGCACATTGTTGAATATAAGCTGAATATAGAGTAATGAAATATGATTGAAACAAAATATTGATATGTTGATTGCATGAAGGCAAACATTAAGCTAACTAAGAATGAACGAAAAACTGCTGATCTGGTTGTACGGTGTTGTGACATGGTGTTTTCTCTAAATTTTATTGGTGTGTGTTACATCCGGCCATATTTCTGGATCAATTGGGACCGGACACACCACGCCACAAAGGTCAGGGGTTGGCTTGACCACCTACTGGCAGCAATAAAAAATGAGGACAAAGGCATGACATCTGTGGAGCCATCTCAGGTCAAATATTTCCTTCACACTTACTATCACTCGTACTTTCTATCACTCATACTTACTATCACTCGCACTTACTATTACTCGTACTTACTATCACTCGTGCTTACTATCACTTGTGCTTACTATCACTCGTACTTACTATCACTCGTACTTACTATCACTCGTACATACTATCAATCGTACTTACTATCACTCGTACTTACTATCAATCGTACTTACTATCACTCGTACTTACTATCACTCGTACTTACTATCAATCGTACTTACTATCACTCGTACTTACTATCACTCGTACTTACTATCACTCGTACTTACTATCACTCGTACTTACTATACCTGGTACTTACTATCAGTGATACTTTTGAGTTTATTGTACAATTGTGGTTTATTTTGTAAGCATTTTTGCATCTTGGAAGTGTAATTTTGTTGTTGTTACGACTAACCCATTTGCATTGACGACTAACCCATTTGCATTAACAGAAAAAATTTTTTAACTTTGAACGTACATGTAGTTGTTTGAGTTTGCTAGACACCCATGCATGCTTTAGAGGAGACTAGCTGCATTACCCGTCTACAGGAACAGATTCACGTGCAGCATAAGGTTTATTGAGAGTTGTCTTTTATACTGTAAAATAACTCCAAATATGCAGTCTACTGAAATTGTTGTCCTGATTAGAGAATGCATGCGCATATACATGTCAATGTTGGGGAGAACAATGAAAATCTGCAATGTGTCTTACAGCTAGATGCGTGTAAAATCTAGTAAATATTCTAGATACATGTGTCTAGATTCATGCATCCGTTCACCCTCGTCTATATTTGCAGTCGACGATTGCGCATTTCTGCCGCTGAGCCCCCGCCTTGGCTGACCAGTCTTTACCCGCCGAGCAGTTGACAATCGCGTTCTTGCACTCGCCTCGCAATCAATCACTTCGCACTCGCAATCAATCGCCTTGCAAATAATCGGCCTGCACCCGCCTCGCAATCAATCGCCTTACACTCGCCTCGCAATCAATCGCCTCGCAATCAATCGCCTCGCTCTCGCAATCAGTCGCCTCGCACTCGCCTTGCAATCAATCACCTCGCACTCGTCTTGCAATCAATCACCTTGCACTCACAACCAATCATCTCGCAACCAGTCGCCTCGCAATCAATCGCCTAGCACTCTTCTCGCAATCAATCGCCTCGCAGTTAATTGCCTCGCACTCACCTTGCAATCACCTTCCACTCGCCTCGTAATCAATCGCCTCGCACTCAATCACCTCGCACTCGCCTTGCAATCAATCACCTCGCACTCGCCTTGCAATCAATCACCTTGCAGTCGCAACCAATCGCCTAGCACTCAATCGCTTTGCAATCAATCGCCTCGCACTCACCAACTCATTCATCCGGAAAGCCGCGCCTGGAGACTCTCGCTGTACTCGAGGCGAAAAAGGTCTCCCCGGCATCCCCAAGTGATGTCACGGCCCCAAGCCTAGCTGTGCTACCCAGCGTTGCCCGGGTAGTAAAAAATGTCTTTGCACAGAAAATTGATTTGTTTTTAACATATAACAACATTTGCCATTTTAACTTTCAAACTACATATCATGAAAGAAGTGTTTTGTGTAGTTGAAATAAATTAAGAGAAAATAAAACAACTGTAAAGGTTTTCAAACCAATGTAAATTTAAAACTTCATAACTTTCAGTGACCTATATCTTTTGATAACGTATAGTGGAACCTCAGTTCTCGAACATAATCAGTTCTAGGAGTTCAAGATCTGAAACAATTTTTCCCATTAAAATAAAAGAATGTAAATTTTAATCCGCTTCAAGGCGAGAAAACAACTTCGGTAAAGTATTTTTTCAACATTTTACACCATAAGCTGTACTTGTACCCGGGTAATAAAAATGTCTTCGCACAGAAAATCTATTTGTATTTAACATATATAACAACATTTGCCATTCTAACATTCAAAATACATAGGTAACATGAAAAAACATGATAGGTAACCTATCATGACAAAAGTGTTTTGTGTAGTTAAAATAATTTAAGAGAAAATAAAAACAACTGTAAAGTTTATCAAACTTTGTCAAACAACTGTAACTTTCAAACTTCATTTCATGAGAAAAATGTTTCGTGCAGGTCAAATAAATTTTAAGAGTAAAATGACTATAAAATGGTTTAAATGTAACAGTGAAATAATTATCAAGTAATAGCTAAATTGAGTCTGTTTTGCTACGATTACAATATGAGAGGATTCGGTAATGATACAATAAATACGAACTGAGAAAACAAAATAAAATTCGTGAATATGTTGAATTAATAAGAACAATTCTTGCATAGAAGTGTGTGTATAAAAAACTTACTGTTTCACCATCAGCTATCCATCAAAACTCTGAATACGACGATACTGGTATGACTATGTGCTATGTAAAAAATCAAATATCGTAGTGTCTTTGTCGGATCGAAGGTGAGAGAATCTGGATGCTATTCCTACTCGAGATAATGAAATTGTCCGCGTGAAAAGTAGTGACCTTAACAGCGATTAGCAATTGAACCTTAAGAAAGCCAGAAATAGAGGTTCACAAAAACGGCATCGTGTTTCTTAGAGTTAATAAAATGTAATCGCCATGTTCTAATATCGAGAGAGTCTATTGTCAATATCGTTTTGCCGAAAACCAATTAGCCCTAGTACGTTGAGGACAAAAAAGCATCGCGTGTCATGAAGCTAAAAGAAAGCCATAGAGTTGTAATTATTACATCATTTTTGTGTGAAAACAGCAAACGATGAATAGGTTATGTATACAAAGTAATAGAGGTATGTACTAACAGGAGATTCCCGTTAATGCGCCCTAGATACCTAGTACCGGCTAATAGTCCGAAAAGTATGATACTCTATAAGGCACACACACACGCACACGCACACAACGATTGTCGTTTATATAGTAGATCTTGAAACTCTACTGGTGCTGTTCGATGTATGGCAATGCATGGACTGAGGCAGCTTTTTGTTGTTTATTTCCAGCGATTGTATTTTCACACAAGAATAAATTATATGAAGACTATTAAATAGATCAAATATTGGCTTAAACTGCAATTCACATGATAAAGGAAATAGAGTCATGCTATTGCTAAGGTGTTGATAGCTTCAGGGCTACAAGCGCAAAAGTTACTTTAGTTGCATATTTCATTAAATTGTAAATGAAAAGAGGGAGCTACTATAGTGAAACCAATCTTTTGTTTTCTCTGTAACTTCCTTTAGACTTTTGAGTTATTGAGCGTGTACAATTGTGACAATTCAGCAAAAAACTTGAACAACAAAAAGGGGAAGCTGTTTCATCACTTGCTCAAATAGGTCTGCCTAACAATCAGAAAACTAACCTTCTATCAGAGTACAGAACAAATCCTTGTAAAGAAAAGAATCAGTTTTATTTCACTGATTATCAAAAATTGCACAATTATCCGGTTCAATCCCTGTGAGGTGAGTTCAGGTAAAATCCTCCCAAATCACTGTCATGCGCTTTTTCACGGGCTTTACAAATGCTGACACAACTCCCAAACTCCGTTTGAAATTCTACTTGAATCATAAGCTGCAGTCTTTAAAGCACCATTTTTAAAAGTGTTTACTTGCATTTGTGAGGATGCTCGCCATTAGCGAATGTCTACCAATATTAGCAAGTGTCTCCCAATATTAGCAGATGTTTACCAATATTAGCAGATGTCTACCAGTATTAGCAAGTGTCTACCAGTATCAGCAGGTGTCTACCAATATTAGCAGGTGTCTACCATTATTAGCAGGTGTCTACCAATATTAGCAAGTGCCTCCCAATATTAGCAGATGTCTACCAGTAATAGCAAGTGTCTACCAGTATCAGCAGGTGTCTACCAATATTAGCAGGTGTCTACCAATATTAGCAGGTGTCTACCAATATTAGCAGACTTCTAACAATATCAGCAGGTGTCTACCAATATTAGCAGGTGTCTACCAATATCAGCAGGTGTCTACTAATATTAGCAGGTCTCTACCATTGCTTGCAAGGGTCTACCAATATTTGCAGGTGTCTACCAATATTAGCAGATGTCTACCAATATTAGCAGGTGTCTACCAATATCAGCAGGTGTCCACCAATATTAGCAGGTGTCTACCAGTATATGTTTTCTTGTGATAACTCCTACACTACCTGATTAATATACTCTCAGCCAACAACTGAAAACTGTGTTGTTTACAATGACCGTAATCCTTGAGCTAACTATTCTGGCAGTTTTCACTTGTTTCTATTTTTTATCAGCCCACACCAGCATATGTCATAACTGGGGGAGTGCACATACAGCACATGAACGCCTACACAGATAGCCTGCTCTAAACATGTGTAGAGACAAATCGTTGATTTTGCTGCCACCCACCAGCGTCAGCTAATTAAACCATTCACGCTGGTAGGTGCTTACATTTGCCAGCCACTCCGCTGGTCAACAGGATATTATTAAGTCATTAATTATGGACTGATGACAAATGGCTAAAATTAGAAATCATTGGCCCATGAAATGCGTTTCATGGAGAGAACGATCTCCACACGGCGCATCGGCGTATAAAACTCTTGTAATAAGCAACTCGTTTCATTTGTCCTTCGCACATCAAGGGAGTACATTCGCACATCAAGGGAGTAGTCTTGAACTCTGTCTACTAAAAGAGTTTCTTTTCTGAAAAGACAAGATGGTGCTTGCTAAAATTCTCAGCTTGCAGCTATTTCTTGGATTGCAAATCTGCACTGCCACTTTTCTTGGATTTGTTGGTAAGGTTTTATTACTGTGGGGTACCTGAAATTTTCCTTTATTTTTTAACAACTGTTTGATGAGATTTGGCAGAGTAGTGCCATTAGTTTTCAGTTATTAAATATTGTTTATGGCTGACCGTTGAAAAGGTTTAAAGTTGAATTTAATTGTTAAACCTGCTTTTAAACAATAATTTTACATTTGTATTCTCCTTGGAATATTTTTATTGGAATTAAGTAAAGATCTGTCAAATTTAAAAATATCTTTAGAAAATCTCACTAAATATGATTCATCGAAAACATGGATGACTAAGGTCTCACACGAAACAAAGGAAAGTGTTACATATTATATATATATAATTTATATAAACAGCTAATATACTGTATATATTAACTATCTGAGTAGGATAAGTATATACTTAAAAATATAAATAGTTAAAAATCATTAAAATAAAGAATACAATGAGGGCCTTCATAGGCATGCCCCCACTTAGTACTTAAGTCCAGAATTTTCAAAATTCTGGACTTTGTGAATCTTTGTTATTTTATACATTTATGTATTTATATTGTACTTGGTATGTTTCAGTTTATACATTTATGTATTATTTATATTGTACTTGGTATGTTTCAGTTTATACATTTATGTATTATTTATATTGTACTTGGTATGTTTCAGTTTATACATTTATGTATTATTTATATTGTACTTGGTATGTTTCAGTTTATGCATTTATGTATTATTTATATTGTACTTGGTATGTTTCAGTTTATACATTTATGTATTATTTATATTGTACTTGGTATGTTTCAGTTTATACATTTATGTATTATTTATATTGTACTTGGTATGTTTCAGTTTATACATTTTTTGTTACTTCAACCTTCAATTTACCATTCCGAATCTTCCACAATACTTTAGATTAGCAAGTTTTAAACACTCTTGTTCAACCCACTCAATAATTCATGATTTCTGTTTCTTCATTTATGTTTTGGTATGTAATGAAAAACTTCATTTTGTCACCGATTACTCATGCCAATAAAAGTTATTCAAATGAAGGATAAAAAGTCAAAAGCGCTTCCAACCTTCAAGTAAGAGTAAAATAACTATGCATGCTTTGATAGACTTGAATTGCTATAATTGTCATGGTAACATCATCTGATTTAACCATTTCAGTAGGCTAGAGGGTCTGCTATCTAACAGCTATAAACCATATGCTTGTTTTCATGAACTCATTGTTTTCAGCATAGTATTAGCAACTCCTTGAGAACCCATTTCCTGCAACAAACTGAGATAAATTTAAAGTTAAAAATTTTGCAACTTCCTAATTTCTATAAAAATCTATGAGGCAGCCCTTCCCACCAAACGAACCACGCTGATTAGATGCAGTGTGATTCATTCGATAGGAACTTGCAACCACAGCCAGGTCTATCAGCTTGCTACAATCTGTGTTGAAAAATATTATCTACACACAGTCATAGCCTCTGGTTCATATTCATAATGCTCATTCACTGCTGAGTGGTACAAGAATCATCCCTGTTTTGCAATAGTTTAAAACAATAAAACTCGCTGTACATTTGTGACATCGCATGAATCAACGGCACAAACATCGGCATGCGTAAAGATGTTATTTATGCATTCATGAGGCATGCGGAATATTCTGGAATGATTATATCTTGAATACTTTTATCGCTATACATGAAACATTGCATTAATAATGGATTGTTGACTCATGTAGACTTGTACCAATATGACTGGTAGAGTGGTTTGTGCTACATTGCATGGTGACTTGTACCAATATGACTGGTAGAGTGGTTTGTGCTACATTGCATAGTGATTTGTAATTGTATCTGACATTGGCAGTCTCTTCTCTAGTAATGTTCCTCCTTTACTTACTGCGCGTTTCTAAAGCTCTGAATATTTAGTATGTTATAATTCATATTAATACTATCTGAAGTTTTCCCTTGTCTTGAATACTCAAAGTTGCTCTAAAATTAACTAAAAAAAGCCATACATTTCATGTCAGCTTTTAGTTATTTTCCTGCCATGCAGTTTATTTTGTAGGTAAATTAAAAATATATTAAAATTCCTCTCAAGTTTGAGTAATTACACAACTTATAGGGAAATTTGTTTACTATTCTTTTCCTGTTATGAAATTATTTTTCAATTCAAAGTTCTATGTAACAAGTTAAATTTCATTTTGCAAGAGTTTCTTCTTAGAATGTAATCATTGAAACATTTTATTATTGTATTATGTCGATATTAATTACAAATTAGTGCCACGTTATTACTATTATATCATATATACTATATATTCTCATTATGAAGGTTTCTAAAAAAGCCTCATAAAAGACATGCCATTAACAAACCTTTACGTCAGTCAATTTTATTTGTGTACCAGTATGGTAAGCAGAGAATTCTCTACCTTTTACAGAAGTGGATGTTGCATTAAGTGAAATTTTTAAACCAGAGTAATAATGCATGTAAATATGCAAATAAATTTTGAATAACTCGACAAATTTACAAAGGCATCAGTGAAGGCCAAGAAAGGTTGTAAGTTAATCTCCATATTGCGATGTACCGTAAAAACTGTATTTGAAAGCCACCATTAACTGAACGCCACTATGGGAGAAGGTTGAAAAGTAGAGCCCTATAGCATTTAACTAAAGACTTTAGAATACTTGACTTTCTATTAAGCTAAATGTAACACTTTATGGTGTGTAAAGTCCATTATTAGCTCATTGTAGTTTTTAGTCTGATGCACTTGCAAAACTGTGCTTGAGATAATCTAATACCTTTGGGCAGTATGGGTTAACACCTGGTTCACAGGCTACCCTCACACCTTGGACAATTATGATAACTGTACCATGATGTCCCATTTAAGACATTGGCGAACTCATGATGATTGCAGGCTCTATTAGCGTACCAGAGGATAGTATGCATGCATGTCCGACACCGTGTCTGATGTTTGTTGCTTCCTAACATGATTGGTGGTAAAACCTATGTTTTAGAGTGTCACACAGACTGCATGTAATTCTACCATCAGTATAATTATGACAGAATCCTTTTTAAATTTAATCTTCCAACCTAAATATTAAATAATACAAGTCTAATATGTGCTCCAGTTTATTGTTGCCATACTATATCACTGTTGCAGCAGCGCAGAAATCAGCAGAATCTATTTTTTGTTTGGGTTTCATCAAATGTATTTAAGTATTACAAAAACCGCTTATATAATTCTGACATTTTAGTTTGACTGGAAAGAGGAAAGAAGCCAAAGTTTTAACTCTCGCCTAGATTCACCAGTTTGTATTGCGCGTTGTGTAGGCTACCAAATTCATTGGCATTATTTAAATGCATGATTGCGGCAAATGCAAATAGAGGCGGTCATATCTTAAATGGAATTTGGCAAACAAACAGGAAAACGCTTTCACTTTATTATATTATTTATTATTTATTTCATTTATTATTTATTTATTATATTGGGGAGTTTTTTACGTGAAACTTTTAAATTGTTAATATCATAAAATGCATGAAAGGCTTTTAAAATATGGTTAGTTTAGCCTGGGTTTTCTCTTAAACACTTATTATGACTAAAAGTAATCTGATGGTCTTTTTGTAAGTACTTTGGCGGCGGCAGAAATTCAGCTGCGCTCAGAGTGAAAGCATCTCCAAGGCCATTAGGTAGACTGCTAGGTAGGTAGACTGCTAGGTAGGTAGACTGCTGGGTAGGTAGACTGCTAGGTAGGTAGACTGCTAGGTAGGTAGACTGTTAGGTAGGTAGACTGCTAGGTAGGTAGACTGCTGGGTAGGTAGGCAAGTTCGAACTATAAAGGGAATATGAATGTAAACAGGATGCTATACCGACAGGTTCTGGTTTTCCCTTTCATCTTACAGAAGTTAACATCTTTTTTATTATCCACTTATTTAAACCAAAGCTTTTCGTCTGGTGTTAGATTAAAAAGCTTTGTTGATTGTCAGCAGCATGACTCATACTTGCCTGATCAAAACTTGCCACCTGTCAGCAGATGTAAACCCACCTATGTGTTATGACACATCATTCATTAGATGTCATTTCGTTGAAAAACTTTGCCCTCTACCAATATTTATCTGATGCAATATTTAAACTGTCCCAAGTGCGGATGACTGATTGTCAATACAGCTTATCAATACCTTTACAAAAGCATATCACACCGAACACTTTGTTGACAACGATGAATAAGCAAATATGAGCTCAACCATCACTCACTTATAAATAATAGATAAGATGTCTGTGTTGTCTAGAGGTCTTTGGCTACAATGGTCAGAGTGATGTAAGCCATGAGGTCAATGAGGAGTACTTGAAGAATTGTAAGATTTCTAAAACCATTTTTGAGATAACTGTGGGCCTATAGGAAAGGCATGAGTGATATTATAAGAATTGTACTCTGGCAGTAACGCCCTCAAAGATTGTACTCTGGCAGTAAAGTAGGCCCTCAAAGATTGTTAGGCATAATAAGCACCTGCATAGTTAATCTGAAACAAATTAAAGCAAGTGATTGATTCAAGTGGTACAGTGAAGGTCTGCTGAGTTGAGTGTTGTGGGTTCAGAGCTCACATACAAAGCTATATTTTTCCCAAGCTCAACCATAGCTTTGAATAAACGGATGGACAGACCATATTATATATGGAGTATATATATATTATGGAGTTATTGTATTATATTCGGTTACTTTAGATCTTCAACTCTGAACGCTACAGCATAAATAGTGATAGAAATGGTTCTTAATTACAGTGAAGTTAAAATAAGCATATTTATTCTTCTGTCACAAACAAATCCATATCGCTCAAGTTAGAACCGAGCAGGTTGATGTGAAGCACCACCATTGGCACTTATATATTTGGACACGCGTATAGCTAATTTTATTTAGGACCAGCCTCCTGGTTTTCTGTCAGATTATTTCTGCACTGCTCAGTTTTCACTTATTCATTCTGTTATTGTTGCCTTCACTTGCCCACACCTGCCCACACCTGCCCACACCTGCCCACACCTGCCCACACCTGCCCACACCTGCCCACACCTGCCCACACCTGGATAATCTGAAAGCTCTCAAGCATAGTATTTCTTTTACGGCGGAAAATAGAAAAACATATTATCAAATAGCCCTGACTTCCTCTTTTACTATTATTATAAAAAGTAGCGTGTGTGTGTGTGTGCAAATGCGTGTGCACAAACGTGTGTGCGTGCTTGTGTGTGCGTTTGTCTGCAGCAGTATTGTGAGGAAACCCTATGTTGTCACTTTGTCTTTGACCATAAACAATCTTCCTTTGGAACCACTAAAGCCCGCTTTGAACACTCTCCTTTATCCTAATCTTGCATCATTACTTTGAACCAGTTGACTAAGGGTCCATGATCAAAGACAGTACGGTTTTTGCAAATGTGGCGGGAGATTAGCTTTTGAAATTTTATACAGAGAGACTAATCCTCGACTACTGAGAATGAGTTATTCTATACAGTTTTATTCAATCTTCAAATTACAAAAATTGCTCGCTTTTGCTGTAAGTGAATAAAATGACATGTTTATATGTGGGTGTCATTTTACAGCATTTTTATTGTTTTCAGCACAATGCAGGCATTTTATTCACTCATAGAGATTTTGACGAGTTGCAGAGGAGTTGCACTGTTTCATATTTCAATAAGCATCAATTAAATTACTCATTCCTTGATAATGACTCATTATTAGGCTGCAGTTTCATATTATTTTTGGTCAGCATATACAGTCAAACATGGATAACTCAAATTTCACGGACCGAGCAAAAGTGTTCAAGTTATCAGAGCGTTCAAGTTATCAGAGCACTGTCACAAGTCCATGTATTTATTAGTAGATACATGTACATACACAAACTATAATATATATCAAAAGCATAAATGTCTTGTTTCAAATTAAATGCTTCTAATGTAAAGTTTAAAGATTTTCTATCAAAAAATATAGAAATTTTCTATCACTTGAGATTGGTTTGTTGTTTGAGGTGATGTGATTGTCAGGACGTTTTTTAGATTGAAATTAGCAAAACTTGATCGCTGTTGAAATGCTCAGAAAAAACCATCTTTTTCTTTTGAGCGTTTTAACCAAGATCAATTTTGCTGATTTTTTTTGAAGTTTATGCGAAGGTCACCTCACTTTTCCTCGCTTCCGAAGGGCCATCGCTAAGCGGATGTTTGGTAAAAATCCAATTTCACCAAACCTTTAGAAAATTCATTGTCAAAAATATTTTGCCGATGATGGTAATAACGGCGCCTATATATGAACTACTAAAAGTTGAGGTTTATCTTTAGGGCTTGGAACAAAGTGAATTCGAAAGCGATAACAACCGTCTCGGTAGCCATTGGGCAAAAAGCTGTTCGAGTTAACAAAGTTGAGGTCAAGTTATCTAAAGCAATTTATCATTACGTGGGAGTGGACCAAACAAAACTATTCGAGTTAACCATGTGTTCGAGCTATTCGACGACGAATTATCCATGTTTGACTGTAATCGCAAGTAGAGGACCAGAGAGAGTTTAAAAAAAACATTTATGTAACTTAACTACTTTTTTTAATTCGTTGTTAATAAATATTTCCAAAACCAAACACATTTTCATATCCTTACTTTCAAATCCTTACTAACGAAGATTTAGCATAACATGTTGTTCTAAATATTCATAAGGTTAGATGAGTTCAGTACACCTTATTAAAAGTATACGGCTGATCAAAAGGATTTCGCTAAACAGTGAGTAAAAAATATTTGCGTTTCTGAAGACAGTTATTTTAACGGAAGCTCAATATTTGCTCCCTTATAGTATCGAACGATTTTAAAATTTTATTAACAAAAAACAGAAACTATAGTAGGTACAACATAGATTAGGCAACTCCTTATTCTGTATTTTTGCAGATGAAGAGGTTCAGAGACACGAAGTAGATGCTTTCATCCCAGATGTCATCGTAAACACTGGTGGAATAATAGAGCTGACTTGTGCTGCTTCAAGCTCTGATATGGTATCTTGGCAATATCCTCGGATGGCGGAGGTAAGAATCTCCACTCCCTTAATAGGTTTTTAGTAATTACCTTAATATTTACAACAAGTTAAAAAGTTTCATGTTGCTATATAATATTTTTGTGTGTTTTTCACAGTTTTCATCGATTTTATAATCTCTGTGGTTCTAGGATCACTTAAAGGTTGACTTGCAACAAAATTTACTTTACAATTATTTGGTATCAGTAGGTTCACCATGTTTTACTTTGCTGTGCTGCAATTCAAAATATGTGGTAATGTGATAAAAAGCTCTTAAAAGCTCAAAAACAAACAGTTAAAAAACTGCCATAGGTTGGAATCCCTCTATTTTGATGATGTACTCAACTCGATGTGGTTATTGTTTTGACAAGCGATGTTATCTTGCGAAATGAAAAGGCCAATAAAGGGCTCAATATAAGCTAGCACTACTTTTATGACAAACACTTTGGATTTTACCCGAAAAGCCCTTATCAAATATGAATACTCGCTACTTGACAGTTTCGTTTGAACTTGGTCTAATCATATAGTCATAATCTGATCATATAACCTACATTTTTTGCCAAATGACGCGAACAATTTCTGCAGTATTTTTCGACCATCACAGGTGACCAACAAGCTCCTCATGTTTATCAGAAGATGATATCCACCTCTGCGAGCTATTGTTAAAAAACTAAACTTGTTTTTAGGCTAGGTTTTGAGATATCAGTGCTCAAAGTGACAGCATTACAATGATAATGAAAAGATGCGTAAGTACAATAGACATGGTTTTATTGAATGCGTGAAGTATATTCGTGGAAATATTTTAACGAATGAGATTGCATAAAAGTGTAAAAGTTTAAAGAGGCTGCCTATGAGCCGTTTTAGGAGGGATTCCAACCTACCGCCATTTTTGTGACGGCTTCGGTTGACTGTTCGTTTTTAGGCTTTTAAGAGCTTGTAATCACATTTTCAAATATTTTGTACCTACAACACAGCAGAGTAAGACATGGTGAATCTTTTGATACCAAATAACTGTGATGTGAATTATGTTGCAAATCAACCTTTAAGGATGTTTCAAAGCAGCGATAACCTTTACCTAAATAATTTTTCAAATTAGTGAAGCAGTATTTTCTCATATATTTTATGATTTATTTACTCATTTTAGTAAAATTTCTGTTGCTCAAAATAAAATTGTCAACTTTTTTTAATTAGGCTCAGTCAGATAGTAATAGCTCTTCTCTCTGATTAGATCGTTGTATTGAGAAAGACAAAGGTTTTGAGAAATTTTTGTGAGGCATATTTAAGGGGCCAACAGCAGCCCATTGCAAGTGGCTGTTGCTTGCCCCAACTCCTCCAACCTCTTCTCTCTTTTACCTTCTTTCCTTCCTCCTTTTTACCTCCCCTCCTCCTCTTCTCCCACCACCTCCTCCACCTCCTCCTCCTCCCCCTCCCCCTGTTGCTGCACGAGTTTTATGGCAGTGATTTATTAGGCTTAACTGAACTGATTGAGTGCTTTGCACCAAAGACCTACTTAAATCATGACACAATAACTGAGTCATAACTATAGAAGAATCTCATGACTCTACTGTACTGATGTTTGGTGGAAATATTGTTGATATTGCTGATCAAGGTCAGTAAGGCGAACAGTGCTGTCTATAAATAAAAATAACAACTGCTGCTTTGACCAACAATCACAAACCAAGTTTATAGTTGCTAAATAACCATAAGAAGGAATAGCAAATACTTTTATTATGTTTCCAAGATGGCCGACGCATAAGTTTGTGTCATCCGCAATATGGAAATGGCAAAAACTCGCAGGACAAGGGAGTTGTGTTCCCTCAAATCTTTGTGAAATGTTTCAAGCTTGCGAGAGATGGAAACACCGCTTGCAAATCATACGTCAGACAAAGTTGTGCAAGTCAATTGTAAACATTTATCACAATTTAGTCGTTCCCATTTCGAACACGTGTTGCTGAGTGAAACAGGAGTGCACCATTATGATCTTTCATGTAGAATTTTTTTTTTAACAAAGCACCCGCACTGATCTGCAATATGCTGAATAAAGTGCTGCGCTGTAACTTAAGAGGCTCTCATTTCCACATCCACATCACCCGCGCTATGGAAACGTTGCGTGCTGATGTGAAATGGTGCGTGCGACAATGCAATGAACTTTCTCATACAAATGTTGGTCAGCTGACCATTGAGTCATTACCAACAGTTGATCATATAGTCATTTAGGGTTAAGAACCGCTATGGAACTCAGCCAATTCATCTGTGAAGAGTTGTTATTAACAGCATAAATCACTTGAACGTATTCGTATGAGTCCATTTTGAACTTAAATATCAGTGAGAGTTTGTGAAAAGGCCAGGGCGCGGTGAGTTTGATAATCTCCCAATCAATATAATCCTGTTATGACATCAGTAAAGGATTACCATACATCCAGAAGTCGTTCTTTCATGTGGAGACTATTCATGAGATGTCTTTCCTTCAAATTGCAGTGACTTCTAATTCATGTAGGCTACTGCCTGCCTGTTATACCGCAAGCTATACACCCCATGCTCTGCACCTTGACCAACCTAGCTATTGCGCACATGGAGCCTTCATCAATCATTTTTAACATTGTGTTTTTTAGTAATTGTCTCACTTGATGAAAATATAAAATTCAATTTTAAAAAAGACGATTGATATTTGAACTTAGATCTGCGCAACAATTCACCAGCGTTGCGTTTCTGGAAGATTATATACCTAATCAGTTAGTGGAATGATTGACACCCTAACAGGACAGTTGATACTCATGGAAGCTTTGCTAACCACCAGTTGGGTCATCGTCAGTTAACCCAGTTAAGCCATTTGCAATATTACACTGATATTAATACCTGACTTTGAGGGAAGTATAGATGTTTTAGTCATTCAAACCTCTTTGAAGCCTCTGAAAAATCCTTTCGTTATTACATTACTGATGGCAGTAGAGCAGATGCTTTCACAAGCGCAATACAATGCAGTCTCACTTCAATATATTGCTTACATTGGATCACTTTCTTTAGAAAACTTGCCTGCTGACTCGGTGCTCTGCCTCTACTACAAATTATAAAGGACGTGTATGGCCACTCCTCTAGTAATGCATTTAATGTGTTTAGATGGACAAAAGTTTGATAAAAACATACAAAATAAAGAATTGACAGCAAGATATTTTATCAAACCTTCTACTGTTCAATCACTAAATATCCTATAGGTATATATCAATGAAATGGAATTCGCCCTGGTTACGGGCAAACAATTCCCACTTCGGCAATTGGGGTCCTTTTCCCAGTGATTATTTAATCTTGTTGTCTTACGAGCCTATGTTAAAGATTCAGTAGCAATAACCAAAGAACAACACCACGATCAAGATCAAGACAAGTCGAATTATTATTAAGCACCATATAGATATATCATATAAACGTTAGCTTACCGGGGTTACCAGGGTTACCGTTAATACAAAATATCGTAAAGAAAAGTCGTTGAAGCAAATAAATCACCGAAACACACATGAATATATTATATCATCATCAAATATCCTACAGTTTCAGTTTCTAAGTTTGTCATATATAGCAATTAAAGCAGCATATAAGTGCGCTTCCAGTTGATATGGACTTTTCTTTAGCCAATGATAAACATCAGGAACTTATACCTTTACACAGCATTAAGAGGAAAACAATTGGACAATTTTGAATGAAATCCTTAAATCATTGGAAGCAGCATTGTCTCTGAAGCTATATTTGAGGTTTTATTCCAACCATCACTAGCAAATACAAACATATGTAAACAAAGGTGTACTACTGCAGCTTAACTGTTATAGCCGATGGCGTAACGAGAGGGACAAACAGGCAGAATGAATATTGGCCCCATTTTAGAGAAGTCACTTCTTTTTCTTTTAATTCTGAGCATTCTAAAATCAACTTTAGTTTTAAAAAGTCTTAGTAGTCAGATCACTGAAAACAACAATCAAACTCTCAAATGATAGATAAATATTTATATTTTTGATAAAATCTAATAGCTTCTGATGCAATCACGTCTATAACCACAGTCATTTTCAATTGTAGGAAAACTCAACAGCTGTAACTGAAGTCAGCTTACACACAACCAACAGCGATGGAGAGCTGATAACTCCCTACTACACTAGCAAACTTATTCTTGCAAATGTTACCCGCGAAGACTCCGGCGACTACAAGTGTTTCTGTAATGGCGCAAAAATGCTGGAGCACTTTTATGGGTCGCACCTTGGACGAACCCTCATCAGCGAGTTGACTGTCTATGTCTATGTTAGAGGTAGGTCCTGTTTAGTTACACATGTTTGGAATTCCTTCGGAATGATTCAAGTCTAGCATGAAATCTTCTCCAGATGTGGCTGGCTGTCATTAAGTGTAACAGCAATTCTGTGTTCTTGAAGATGCAAAATTTAAAAAACTAACAAATGAAATAGCTGCAGGGGTTGTTATATTTAACTCTCTCTGGTAACAAGTGTATAAGCAGTCCTGAAGTGTCTCGTGTACACTCCGAGCCTATTACCAACAAGATTTGACTTTCAAAGCAAAAAAGCTGCAATGACTCACCTCCCAGTTAGTGTAGATCCCAAATAAATATGCATTGAAAAGCTGAGAAATTTCTCTGCAAAGTGATATTTTTCGCTTGCAGATCTTATAATCTGAGTTTCGATTTGTTGCAGTTGGGAACTTGTTTTAACATTCTGAATCCGAATGCATTTTGGACTTTGTAAATATATTTGAAAATTTTGTATGAAAATTCATTGATTGATTCATGTTTCTAACTGTGCACAGGAAATATTTGGCTTTTTATCTGTAAAATATACAAATAATGGCTGGTGTGAAGAACTGGAATGGATATGATGAACACCCAGCAAACGCGTGTCACTCATCATAAAATAATTGTTGTGATATTCTATTGGTCTGCATAACCATCCGGTGCAGAAAATAATAAACATCATGGCTGTGCAATGAAAGTTTGCTGGTACTTAGGCTATTTCTGAAACTTGCCATAAATCTATTGCAATTTAATCGAAGCTTTGAAGTCTAATTGGCAACAGGGAAGGGTGGGAGGAATTTATGACACGACTCTTACTGAACTCTGCAGATAGTGATCTGCACTTAACTACAGGATACAGTAAATATAGTATCTACTGAATCAGCCCTCTGCTCGCTATCGGCCAATCAGCCAATCAGCATGCATGTATGGCAGCGCTAGTTGGTACAGCGAAAGGCAGCCTGTTAAGACGTCATCACAGCACCGTTAACAAATAGATTAGTGAATGGGACAAACATCTGCTTGAAATTAATAATAACCGTAACAGTAGTTCTTGTTGCATCAACCTTGTGTTTGTTTACATGTACATTCTCTGTTCTGTATTCTTAGTAAATAAAACTGCGTCTTCATACGTCATAAGTTAGTCATTCCTAGAGTTCTTCGGTGCACCCAGGATTCATCATTTGAAGGATGTATTTTTACTGTTCTTATCCTTTATTCAACTGATACAATAAGTTTTTCAGATTGTGATTGCTAGAGTGGCACCCAGTCTGTGTTATTACAATATATCATGTATTATTCAGCCCTAAATAATATCAAAATTGTAGATATTTTATTTTAAACTGCATTCGACTGCGTACCTGTTTGGAAAACTTACTGCAATTTTTGTGTAAGGTTTCAATGGAATCTAGCAAACTTGGTTACCTATGATCAATATTTTTCTAACTGTAAAAATACCGACCTGTGAGTATTTTTTGAAGTAAAAGAACCTGTATGAACAAAACAGTGTCTCTACTTAGTAAAAACATTAAACTGCATGAAATCGTGTGAATCTTTTTAGCTATCTGGTCAGCAAACACTTAATATTTATTTAGAGCCAACCAACTAAATTACATTTTGACTCTTCAAGAGCGACATATTATTTTTTGTCAAAATAATTGAAATAATGAAAAAACTCAAAAGCGCTTACAGCCTTCAAATAGTTGTTTAAGTTACTAGGAACGTAAATAGTAGAGAGCCATGTGACCGCAGACCAGGTCGAGGGCTTTCCTAGGCCTGCCCCGCAAGTAGGTAATCAGCTAGACAATTCTAGACTTTTTGAATCTTGTTTATATTATGTATTTCCTTAATGTTTATATTATACTTTGTATACTGCAGTTTATAAACATTCTGTTAGCCCAACCTACAATTCAGTATCTCAACTCCTCCGCAGTATTATCAGATTACCAACTTTAAAAACACTTTTGTTTGACTCACTCAGTAATTCCTAATTTCTGTCTATTCAATTTTGTTTTATATGTAACGGAAAACATCATTTTGTTGTTAATGACTAATGCCAATAAAAGTTATACATATTATTTAGATAGACAAATGATAAAGGTGAAAACAGTTACCACCTTCAAACAAAAGTAAAACAGTTTTGTATGCTATGATAGATTTTAATTGCTATAATTGTCATGGCACCATCAAAATGTGGTTGAAACAGTTTAGTAGGAGTTTTACAAAGTAAAAGCTATACACGATGAACTCACTAAACTCATTGTTGTCAACATCTGTTTTGGGATTGTTTCACTAGCAATACTCTAACATTATAGCAACAGTTTCACTAGCAATACTCTAACGTTATAGCAACAGTTTCACTAGCAATACTCTACCGTTATAGCAACAGTTCACTAGCAATACTCTACCGTTATAGCAACAGTTTCACTAGCAATTCTCTAACGTTATAGCAACGGTTTCACTAGCAATACTCCAACGTTATAGCAACAGTTTCACTAGCAATACTCTAACGTTATAGCAACAGTTTCACTAGCAATACTCTAACGTTATAGCAACAGTTTCACTAGCAATACTCTAACGTTATAGCAACAGTTTCACTAGCAATACTCTAGCGTTATAGCAACAGTTTCACTAGCAATACTCTAGCGTTATAGCAACAGTTTCACTAGCAATACTCTAGCGTTATAGCAACAGTAAATGCAGCAGAACAGACTGTAAAATCGTGTTAGTCTGTTGTTAGATAACAGCACATTGTTCAACGGAGAAAAGCAATCAGAAAGGATGCCGGTTACGGGAGTAGTCTCAGGCACAGTGGTTTTCCCCTGTGGTGTGAACCACCCGAATGTGTCCATAGAATTGGTCAGGGAAAAGGGCTACAACAGGCAGAGTGTAATTCCGGTGAGTCGCTTAGCATCTTGTGGTTTTTATTCATAGATAATGACCTATGCTGGTACTAATGCCCGCTGCTGGCATCCTTGCAAATTGCTGGCATTGCTGGTAGAACAGTCACAATATTTGAACAACATGTTAGCTTATATTTAAATATGGCAGCTTTCTACTCCTGTTGGTGGTTGTGGCACTAGTTCATAGTCATCGGTGTAAATGGTGTTTGGGTTTTTAAGTTGTGAATTACTGAAAGCTGTTTTATTCACATGATATTAAGACTTTTTATTGGAAAATAAAAAGCATGAATGTTTTAGCAGAGCTGACAGTTTATCGCTCTATTGCCAGTTTATCGCTTTTTGTTGCATGCATTTAAAATATGCTATAGAATCTTAGAGATAAGTTCTGTTAAATAGCTGGAGTGTTGAACTTGCAACTAAACACGCATACCTCATAACATTCAATATAATGACACAAGGCATTTAGCTCCGCATATCTATTATTATCATCTTTATGAGCTTTAAAAGAGCACTGGCCAATAAAAACCTCCCTCAATCAATGAATATTATTGTATTCAGTCGTTGCTAATCAGTTACTAAAGAAGTTCAATGAGTTTAGTTGGAAGTGTGCAGTTTGGTCATTACAAAAAATCTTTGAAAGACTTCTTGGTGAGGTGCTTAAAAAATTATTTTCATTGCCTTTGTTCTAATTTCTGTTTAATTTCTGACCTCTTCACCTCTCAGTAATATACTAGAGTTGTTAACCTAGCACTAAATTTATTTTTATATCAAAATATTTTCCGTGTCATTTTTCTGCGCAGTGGGTTAACTTATTTCTCTAGTATACTAATTTGGTACGACTAAATTTTGTGGTAACAACTGCAACCCTGTTTTGCAGTTGACACTTTTCAGGCTGTGATATATCTAAATATATCATAATATATATATATATTTATGTATATACATGTATATCTATATATATATATATAAATATATATAATATTATATGTTTATATGTATTTATGTATATATATATACACATATATATTATATATATATATATACAGTCAAACATGGATAACTCGCCCACGGATAGCTCGAACACATGGTTAGCTCGAATGGTTTCTTTGGTCCGTTCCCACGTAATGATAAATTGCTATAGATAACTCGAACTCAGCACTGTTAATTCGAACTGTTTTTTGCCCAACGGCTACCGAAATGGTTGTTATCGCTTTAGAAAATCACTTTATTCCAAGCCATAGAGGTAAACCTCAACTTTTCGTAATTCATAAGCGTCGTTATTACCACCATCGACAAAATATTTTTGTCAACGACTTTTCTAAAGGTTTGGTGAAATTTGATTTATACCAAACATCCACTTAGCGATTGCCCTTCGGAAGCGAGGTAAAGTGAGGTAATCTTTGCACAAACTTCAAGAAAAATCGGCAAAATTGATCGTGTGTAAAACGTTCAAAAGAAAAAGATGTCTCTTTTTTAGCATTTCAACAACGATCAAGTTTTGCCAAAGTCAATCTAAAAAACGTCCTGGCAATAACATCACCTCAAACAACAAATCAATCTTAAGTGATAGAAAAATCTCTATACTTTTTGATAAAAACGTTTTAAACTTTACATTAGAAGCATTTAATTTGAACCAGGCCATTTGTGCTTTTGATTTATATTATAGTTTGTATATGTACCTGTATCTACTAATAAATAAGTAAATACATGGACTTGTGACAGTGCTCTGATAACTTGAACGCTCTGATAATTCGAACACTTTTGCTCGGTCCCTTGAAGTTCGAGTTATCCATGTTTGACTGTATATATATATATATATATATATATATATATATATTATACAAACCAATAGATTCAGCAATTGGCCTACTTCAAGATCATGTTGCCTAGCAACACATTTCATGTTCAAAAGACAGTGTTGCAGCTGCTCTTTCTGTCTATATTCTCTATATTAACAATAATAGTTGTTGCTCACCATATCATAATTTATATATATTTTAGATTGATGGCAAGAAATATCAAATTGATCTAAAGACAGGGTTCACAGTAACTAATCTTTCTATCAGGGATGCAGGGACGTATGCCTGTTTAGCCTCGATGAATGAACACTTTGTAGATACCAGGCAATTTTATCTCCATGTTATGAGAGGTATGAGATAGTTCCTGTAAATATATATTAAGCAAGATGATGCCTTTGTTGTTAATTAAATATTATCAATTTTTCTTCGCATTACCATGCACTAGTTTATAAGAAACAACTGAATCACTTTGTTTCCATTCTTCAAATGGATTCGTAGTTTCTCGCTGCCGATGAACTCCTACCCTATTGTTTCAACGATTCGTAGTTACACTATAGATCTTTTCCAGATTTTCAATGTACCCCTCCAAACCAAAATTGTTACAGTTTTATAGCTTTTTTGGTCAAAGTCACTTTGCAATTAATGCATAGTCAACTAGTTGCACTAACTAATCCATAATTCCTCATCACTATGTTGAATTTTTTTAGCCAAGTATTATGTATTTGAATCTATCAGCTGCGAGTGTTTCTATTATTTCAAATAGTGCTTTGACACCGAATGCCTTCGCATAAAGTTTTATCATTTTCATGATTTTTAAATAAAGCAAATCCGAACCCACTCGAAGCACGGAAAAACAGTTACAGAAAGCTATTTGACTATGTTCTTCCATACAGTCCTGTCACTCTTTCTTACAGCGCGTCCATTACTCCAAACACCACTGCTGATTGGTCCAGCTTCTATCTCGGTAGGCCTATCAACAAACTTCAAGTGCCAGGTGGCTGCTGGAAGAGATCAAGTGACAGCAATTACCTGGTGGAGAATAATTAATGGCGTCGAGGAAGAGGTGAGATAAGACAACTCTAAGTATTGAGGGTTTGATCAAAGATCTCTGTACAGTTACTTTCTAAGTACCCTTCTCGGGCTGTATTTCATAAACCAAGACATTTAAACCTAAATTACAAACCAGATAGCTTTAAACAGATTGCGCTATACGCAGCCCAATTTACAGTAATGTATTTTCAAGGCCATTTTGCCCTATTTCTCTTTGTCAGCACTTTAACCACAAAGTCTACGGCCACACAAAATGTACGGCCACACAAAGTGTACGGCCACACAAAGTGTATGACCACACAAAGTGTACGACCACACAAAGTGTACGGCCACACAAAATGAATGGCCACACAAAGTGTACGACCACACAAAGTGAACGGTCACACAAAGTGTACGGCCACACAAATGAATGCGCAGAGAATCACTTTAACAAAAATAAAAGTTATTTTGCTAGATCGTGGGAAGTTCAAGAGTAACAGTTGAGGAGCCGTTACTGTCGGAGTCTATGTGCAGCGGTAACAGAAGCATGTGCAGCTTCAAAAGACAGCTGACGAGCAATGGAGGGCTGGCCAATGAGAGCCAATACATAAGAGTAAGCATATATTAGAATTTATCACTCATTTCACACTTGCATTATCATGATAATCAATAGAGCTGTACTAAATTTTGGAGTAGTTTCCTCTTGTGCTGTTACCAAAGTTTAATTTAAGCGTATTTTTGCACATGTTGTTCATTTTTAATAGCATACTCAGTCTATTACGTTCCCAGAAGACCATAATTAGCTTTTATGATTATCGTTTTATATGCGCATACAAATGCAGCCCAAAAAGGGCATTAATTTTTAATAATTTCTTACTTAAAGCCCATAAAATGAAGAGAGATTTACGACTAAAAAATTACTCCGTGTACTACATGTAGTACACGGAGTAATTTGTGGCTTTTGTGCTAAACAGCAAAATAATACAACTGAAAGTAAAAAATGAATTTTGTAAAAGAGCTTTTCAGTTGTAATTTTCAAGAATATATCAAAATTGCTAAAGATAATTTTCTCTGTTTCATTGGGCGCTACCAACTAACATTGTTTGCTTCCTAATATACTTGAAAATAATACAAATAATTCTTTTTTTTGTGTTAAAAAAGTGTAAAAGCTTTTTAATGAGTTTCCCTAGCCGTTATCGTGCCACGTTTAGTGGTTAGATTCCGGGCTAAGATGTGGCTCAGAGGTCTAAAAATCTGACCTACAAACGACAGGTTGGGGTTCCTTAAAAAGGTCACTGGTGACAGAAATGACATCCAACCTCAAATAGCTCTCCTCAGCTGGGTATGTTTCTCATCATCAAAGCTCTCTTGCCACCGGACTCAGGCATGTCCAGCCATGATCATAGAGCCCCTGTTTGTATAACACTGGCTCTTGAAACACGCGCAGCTTCTGTTTGCAGTAAACTAAGCAGACATCATACTTGATCTTCGAGATACTGCTACACATGGCAAGGGCGAAGGGCGTAAACTAGTGTAAAGCACCAAGTAAATAGCAGGATATACAGAGTTTGCATTGTTCAACTCTCTGAGCCTTTTTCACTAACTTTGCTCATCAGCTTGCCCTGAAAAAAATTTCTAACTACATGTATAAACACGATAATAAGAGTTGTTTCCTTTTACCTTACAGCTAACTGGACGAATGAGAATACACAATGCGGAATATTCCGAGGAAGGCAGTTATTTGTGCAAAGCCTGGTCTAGTGGGCTGACTCTCAGCAGCAATGTGATAGAGTTGCGGGTTAGCGGGCCGGCTGTCATCATACCTAATAATAACAACAGAAACGAAGAAGAATATAGTATATTTGAGGAAATATAAATGATAAGCCACATCTACTGAAATGTAGCATAAAGGTCTAAAAATAACAAGCTGATGAGACCAAATTGTTATAATATGTATATTTATATAAATAGTTTTCTACTAGAATACGTTTCCACTTTTTAATTTTACCCTGAACTATGTAAATACGCTTTTGTCGATGTATTAGGACTACCAATCATTTCTGGAGAGTTGCCAGAACTACAATCTCAGCATTAACTAGTACTAACTCTGTATATGAATAACTGTGTTTTATTGTTTTAAAAATTTTACTGATTTGCATTTCTGGAAGCAACTGGGTGAGGTATAAATATTAATATGACATGATTTTTTATACATTAATAATTATTTATCAGAGAATATACGTGTGGATTTTGGTTTAAAATGTGAGTCATTTTTGAGCAATTTTCTGTAATCAGCAAACTAAACACTTTTCCGGTTTGCAATCAGCTTCAATCAATATAAAGATGCTAAAGTGAATATTTTAATCTTTTAATTGCCTGTCCTTTTGTCTGTCTGTCTAAAGCAACAGTTGGAGGTTGAACAGACGGATTGAACTGAACAGGATATGAAAATGCAATATTCCAATCTACCATGCAGCACAATACCACCTGCACCAATCACTTGCCCTCCTATTGCTATGAATGATTGTGAGCATACTTATTCTCTGCGTTTTATTGGCACATATGATTATCTTTCATTGCACTTGAGACTGCAATGGTACTAGCTAGAGTAGAGCTCACCCATCTCTCTGAAGCAATGATTGGAAGCAGGAAAATAAATTTCACTACACAGGATTTGAACTCTTGACATGCAGCTTGGTGAATCACCACTCACACACTTGCCTCAAACTGTTACCTTATGCCACACACACACTTGCCTCAAGCTGTTACCTTCTGTCACTCACAGCCCCGCTTCAAGCTGTTACCTGGTGCCACTCACACACCCACCTCAAGCCGTTACCTTCTGCTATACTCACAGACCTGCTTCAAACTGTTACCTTCTGCCACTCACACACCTGCCTCAAGCTGTTACCTTCTGCCACTCACAGACCCGCTTCAAGCTGTTACCTTCTGCCACTCACACACCTGCCTCAAGCTGTTACCTTTTGCCACTCACACACCCACCTCAAGTTGTTACCTTCTGCCACTCACCGACCCGCTTTCAGCTGTTACCTTCTGCTACTCACACACCTGCCTCAAGCTGTTACCTTCTGCTACTCACAGACCCGCTTCAAGCTGTTACCTTCTGCCACTCACACACCTGCCTCAAGCTGTTACCTTTTGCCACTCACAGACCCGCTTCAAGCTGTTACCTTCTGCCACTCACACACCTGCCTCAAGCTGTTACCTTTTGCCACTCACACACCCACCTCAAGTTGTTACCTTCTGCCACTCACCGACCCGCTTTCAGCTGTTACCTTCTGCTACTCACACACCTGCCTCAAGCTGTTACCTTCTGCTAATCACAGACCCGCTTCAAGCTGTTACCTTCTGCCACTCACACACCTGCCTCAAGCTGTTACCTTTTGCCACTCACACACCCACCTCAAGCTGTTACCTTCTGCCACTCACCGACCCGCTTTCAGCTGTTACCTTCTGCTACTCATACACCTGCCTCAAGCTGTTACCTTCTGCTACTCACAGACCCGCTTCAAGCTGTTACCTTCTGCCACTCACACACCTGCCTCAAGCTGTTACCTTTTGCCACTCACAGCCGCGCTTCAAGCTGTTACCTTCTGCTACTCACAGACCCGCTTCAAGCTGTTACCTTCTGCCACTCACACACCTGCCTCAAGCTGTTACCTTTTGCCACTCACACACCCACCTCAAGCTGTTACCTTCTGCCACTCACACACCCACCTCAAGCTGTTACCTTCTGCCACTCACAGCCGCGCTTCAAGCTGTTACCTTCTGCCACTCACACACCCACCTAAAGCTGTTACCTTCTGCTACTCACAGACCCACTTCTAACTGTTACCTTCTGCTACTCATACACCTGCCTCAAGCTGTTACCTTCTGCCACTCACACACCTGCTTCAAACTGTTACCTTCTGCTACTCACACACCCACCTCAAGCTGTTACCTTCTGCTACTCACAGACCTGCTTCAAGCTGTTACCTTCTGCCACTCACACACCTGCCTCAAGCTGTTATCTTCTGCCACTCACAGACCCGCTTCAAGCTGTTACCTTCTGACACTCACACACCTGCCTCAAGCTGTTACCTTTTGCCAATCACACACCCACCTCAAGCAGTTACCTTCTGCCACTCGCAGACCCGCTTTCAGCTGTTACCTTCTGCCACTCACACACCTGCCTCAAGCTGTCACCTTTTGCCACTCACACACCCACCTAAAGCTGTTACCTTCTGCTACTCACACACCCACCTCAAGCTGTTACCTTCTGCTACTCACACACCCACCTCAAGCTGTTACCTTCTGCCACTCACAGACCCACTTCTAGCTGTTATCTTCTGCCACTCACACACCTGCCTTAAGCTGTTACCTTCTGGCGTTAGGAATAATTGTGAATATAGCTATTACACTTGATGGTCTCTCATGGCACACTAGACTGACATGGTACTAATAGATATAAAAATGAAAGGTGATTACATGCATGAAGGATGGGTTTGAACACTGCCCTTCTGTTTGCTGATCTATTTATCTCAAGAGAAATGGCTAGTTGTAATATAATCCCCCTTCATTCTCTTCCAGCTTTCGACATTCATTAGAATCAACCGCTTATAGGTTTCTTCTGTATTGCTGTTTCATCTATCCCACTCAGGTCACTTGTAGCTTTCTTCGGTGTCAATAAACCCATTTAGGGGTTTCTTGCATTATCTTCAATGATAACTCACTTCTTAACACCCTTCCTTTACCACTCCTCATTGCTTCAAGCAGCGTGTTTATACCACCTTAGCGCTACTAATCTTACACGAAGGATCGACTATATAACAGCAGAAAGGGTGAATGCTTTAACCCTCCACTTCAGGAATTTATCTTGAAATAAGCAGCTGCATGCCGTGCACCAAAATGCAAGGTCATAAAATAAAAGAAAGTTTAGTGGCCCTGTCAATGTATCCATAACCGATTCAATGACCTAACACAGGGCAATGAACTAGTTGCTGTTGATGGTCAACGGAACTTGTGCTGAGAGTACAGTAACCTTTTAGATTAATGAGAGGTCAAAGAAAAACAATAAAGCTGCCTTCACACCATTTGATTTACAGACCCAGTTTATGTGGCTGATATCTGAATTATTTTATGAGAGTTACCAGCCCAATTTTTTCAATTCACATTAAGAAGAGTTTGAACCGGAAGCAGGTGATTTTGCCAGTTTTATTTGCAGGGTCAGATAACTTTAGTTTATATATTTTAGTGAGTCAAGATTTACATTTTGTTGACTCTCCTACAAAAACTTTTGTGAACATTTTTTGCGAGATACCAATTATGTTGCACTGCTCTGTTAATTAGTAATAATAAATAACTATAGAGGGGACGATCTTTTGTTAACATTATTTGTTTCAATTATAATGGCATAGTAATTGAAGCAGAAGGTTACTATCAACAGAATTAGTACTCAGGTTTAAAGCTATGACAAGAGACATGCACAAATTTGAAAACAAATATGGCTTTCACTTCACCTCACAATGTGTGATTTGCTGTGAAAGTGGTTCCATTGGCTGCTTAAATTGAAAAGTTATCTAGAATCGTTCACCGATCACCACAACCTGATAAAATTCCTCTCCTATTTTAAAAATTCAATTAAAATTCCTCTTTTAACAATAGCTTAATATTTTACGATTTTTATATATAGTTTACTTAATAGCAGTTTTTATATATTTAATATATTAAATATATGAATATCAACCTGTGCAATCGACCTGTGCAATGATTGACTCCAAATATTGGTTTTCAACTGTTTGTTTTGTGATTTTTGTGTGTTATGTCCTACAGGACTAGGGGTACTTTCATTAAATTTATGAGCAATTCAGTGTTCGTTCTGATGATGTTTCAGCCGTAACAAAATAGAAAAATACTGCAGCGATACGCTGGTGAACATCGATAAGAAATAATTCCCAGCCATAAAAATGCATTCTGGAAAACACCAACCAAGTGAAACACGTCTTGCTAGCGATAAAGTTGTAATAGAGAATGTCTAGCGTTATCACTCTGCATGAGCTTGCTGAGCGAGTTCTAGCGCAGATTAGCGCCACGCAGCGCGATATCACACTAAATGTCACCCAGTGTGTTTTCACCTTTAAAATACAAGAATCGTTCTTTCTTATGTCTTCTCATAGTGTAAAATCTGTGAAAGTGAGATAGGCCTAAAAACAAAAGCGGAAGTTGTTTACGTCGTTGCCTAGACAGCGCCCTATTGACTTACCTAAATTGATTAACAACTTCGAGGAAACTAATGATACAGAATTTTATTAGCAGTTTGTGCAGAAAGCAGGTGAGCAGAATTGCTCAAGCGTGTTTAGGCACACACCAGCAATGTCTCCGCCCTCCTCATGACCACGCGATAAAATCGCCTTGTATGGTTGGACCTTAAATGTCAATTGTTATCTACTACATCAAAGCTGTCTTGTTCTTTTTGCAGTCACTTTCGGTGACAAGAAATGCATATAATCATCTGTGAATACGAAAGTTGGCAGACAACCATCAACAAGGCCTAAAAATCAGGGTCAAGTATCATTTGTCCGTCTCAAGTAGTCTAAAGGTAAATTATATCAACCCGAACTAGAGTTGTCTGCCCACAGTTGATTTTGCTGAAGTAATCGCTCAATCATTGTTATGAAACTTTCGGTTACATACAAGGTTATCTTTACACAATTTAGTGAGCAGCCACAAAAACTCTTTTTGTCTATTTTTCAAAGCAAAAACGAGTGATTTTAGCAAAATTTAAACAACTAAACGTAGCACACCAGTTCATCAATATTTTCTCAGTCTATCTGCTGTTAATTCTACTGCATTCTCCTTCTGCTACATCTATTGCAACCCGTTGTCATTTTGGTCACTTCTATCTGCACCATTGAAATGATATTATGTAAATAAATGAAACATATGAGACAATTCCTCTGCTCTACATACTTATAGACTCTGAATGTCTAGTAATCTCGTTACATACTCTCTTGATAAGGAAATAATATAGCTAGTAATTAACATGCTTCCTAAAACATTTCTATATAAGGTTCTTGAAGTCACTACAATCAGTTTACAGTGCCATCTACTAACTGTACTAATCCAACCATTTATAGGAACGCCACTATAACCTTCACTATAGTAAGAGCGATATTTTGTAACGTAAATTTTTTTCGCTCAACAAAAGAGTTGTAAGATCAGACTATCAGAGCTCCACACCCTGTATATGACTTATATACATGTGAAAAAATAGGCTCACTTTAAAAAATGCCGAGCTCAATGACTTTCCCTTTCCTATATATATGGTACTACAATAGTACTACAATGGTACTAAAATGGTACTAAAATGGTGCTACAATGGTTCTACAATAGTACTACAACGGTACTACAACAATACTACAATGACACTAAAATGGTACTACAATAGTACTACAATGGCACTAAAATGGTACTAGAATGGTACTAGAATGGTACTACAATGGTACTAGAATGGTACTAGAATGGTACATGTGTAAACCAACCACTAAAATCGCTACAACTTGGAACATCATGCTTTAAACTCAACTTGAAAACGACTGAAAATCAAAACTTATTAGGAGCTGAAAAGAATGTGTTAGGTCACAGACCTTAATAGCAACTGGCAAAGGAATTAGCGATCAAGCGTAGTCGGTGATTGGTAAATTAACAAGAGGATTATATTATTATTTCAATGGCAGTATTAGTTGTCACTCATAAACAGTAAAAAATGGTAATAATTTGTGATGAGAGGTGATAAACTCGATATTGAACAGCAACAAATAATGATAATATTAATAACATGCGCTATCATGGTTAAAAAACTTTTCTACAACCATTCTTGTCTGCGTCAGTCTAGGAATAGCCATCTAGGTAAAAATGACATAAACATTGATAATGTTGGCAAGTCTAATGATATCTTAAACTTCATAGTAAAAGTTAATTGCGATTTACTTCGTGTTTTTTATTTGGAAATTTTCGGTGCACCACGTACGTAAAAATTTAGTCGAGTGTTTGCTGCTGATGTCTCCACAACAATCGCCTTTACTGCTGTTTGTCATTTTACTTCAGAACAATTGAGTTTCTTTGGATATATAAACAAACAATTTCTGTTTGCTTTCCACACTCAGAACGTATGTCTGAGTTTATCACTTCATAATAAAATTAGCAGTACCGAAGAGTTACTGGCCCACACTAACTTTAAATATATAAAATAAATGTAAAAGATGTATATGCATATAAACATCTTTATATATGTATATATGTATATATATGTATACGTATATTTATAGATATAAACTCCTAACTCCCAACTCTGGAGATATGGGTATAAAACTGTTTCTTCACTTCTGTTAACCCATATGGGTGGTAATTTCTGCTCTAACTCGCGTCTCCTACTAGAGACCTGGGAGTTAAGAGTTAGAGACCTGAGCACTAGCCTTAATTATTAGTCTGAGTCCATTTCATCCGCTTTGAACCAATAGCCCATTTTTCACTGCCTCGTCCTGGTTCAGCTACAGGCAGCGCAAGCCTTGCTTGACTGGGTAACATTCGAGGCTTCCACCGGCCTTCCACCAATCAATGAAGGTCTCAAAGGCCGGGGTATACATAGCCGCCTCATAGTACTTTTCAAGTTAATCCGACATGTCCTTGTGTAATGCATCAGTAGCTGCTTGCCTTAAAAAAACTCAATAATATGTACATTTGCATATCCTAAATAGTAATATGTCCCAGTGTTATGTAATCTTGTCTTTTAACTATTGAATCATCATTGTTCACACAGAGTATGTACTTCAGCATGAATCATAAAATGTACAATCATTTGAGAAGCAAAAATCATTACTGAATAAACTGACCAGGGGATTAAACACACCACTGGAGTAATGAAGCAAGAAGCAGAAGGTGGTAAGTTTGTTGAACAGAGAACATAGGGGCTTCTGACATGATTTTATCAAATCAATTTACACAGTGGCAAATAATAACCATCAGGTATGTTATGCCATGATGATTGCTGACATGTCATAACAGGCATGTGTGACAAAATAGCTTGTAACTGAAAAACATGTATTAATTTTTTTTATGTTGATCATGTGCATTGTCTCGTGGCCTACCAATTCTGGCGCTGTAGTTCAGAAACCTTTGGTATCACTTCCACTTCTGAATAACTGTTCTCGCTAGAATGATAAAAACAAAACAATTGTTCACAAAATTTAACATATCAAGCCACCTAATGAATTTTAGTGTTTGAGTAATCATGCCCACATATGACCAAACTTTATATCGTATAACACAAGTAGGTTCTAGTTAAAAGACATTATTTATACTTTCGTACTGCAAGTGGTTCGAATGAATTCTTGGTCTCAAAGAATTTCCAATCTTTAGTAATAGCAAGCTTTATGGTTGGCTTTTGTTAGTCATACATGACCACTCCATTGTAAGCGTTGAGGGTTAATACTAGCTAGGCCAGTACCTTTTAACAGTCTCTTCATATTCAAGATTTTCTTCTGCTTCTCCTTCTATATTAATCATTTTATTATGTATAAAAGTATTGTGGTGGAGCGGCTCCAACCAGCCTTTCTGTGCTTTCTGACCTGTAAAATAGTTCAGTGTTTTATGAGAGTTCACTGTGAATAGTCAAACTTTACGTGTAACAAGGCCAAGCAAACTCGTTGATTTTTTATCATTTTAAACAGTAATTATAGTCCTATGGTATTACCTGTTGAAAGCCAAAACAAATCCTTCCTTTGGTGCTGGAGTGGCTTATAGTGGTGTTCATTTGTTCCATGTTCAAATTCACTTTCCATCACAGCCTACAGGTGCCTACAGAGGTTTCCTGTGTTGCCATAAGTGCAGCTACACAAACTTAGGTCAGCTTGAACGAGTCTCGTAGTCTCCCTATGACAATTTCGTACTGGTCACCCACCTTCTGCAAAGACCAAGTTATATATATCTATATACATAAAAAACCGTAAGGTCATTATTGCAGCAGAACTTAATATACTTGAGGAATTCTTAATGGAAATATGTGGACTTGAAAATTGCACTCCAGTTATCCTGGGAGATTTCAAATGTGATCTACTGCTCAGTGCCTCAGACCAAAGCAAGAGAAACAATGTGTTGGAACTTTTAGAACGGCTAAATTTAAGACAAAATATCACAAACCCCACGAGGATAACCCTCACTGTCAAAAATCTCAAGAACATCATCATCACTCGTAAGTACCTGTCCCCACTGAAGGCAGATGGTATCCCAAAAAGCACCAGCGATCTGGACATAGTTTTTTATATAGATAAAACTATTCATGCGTTGCCTTATGAAACAGTAACTTTCTGTGCCACAAAAAACTTCAACCAAGAGAATTTCTTGAATTATCTTTATCTAAGCGATTTGATTGCATGCCTTCAAGAAATCCGACACAAGACATTCGCCCCCCCCCCCCCCCCCCCGTGTAACTCAACTTACCCTACTCTAAAATTACATCCAATAACAGAAATTGAACTAATCTACCACTTGCTACTCACATGCTTTATTACCGCTGATGAGATAGCAAGTTGTTTCTTTCTGCGTCTCAGCTCTGTCCTGCCATGGGCAATATCAAGAAAGTAATTACAAATTGATGTCTCAAATTTTGTGATCAGATACTCAGTCAAATGGACACAGTTAGATGCTCTAGCTCGATGAAGAACTGTGTTCTTGAGAAGTTTACGTAAATGCTGCCTCCACAAAATCGTTGGTGTTGTTACCTTAAAGATCGAACATAGATGTTAAGTATAAAAGAAATACCTCGGCAGCACAGGCCCACATAAAATCATACAAGAGGCAATATATAATAAAGCTATAAGGCCACACAATTCGGGCTTAAATGAGTATAAACTAGACCAATGAAAGAACAATAACATTTCATGCAATCTCTTATCGTACATAATACCAATTGCATACTCATGCCAAGCATTGAACTTTGTTGTGTACACTATTATGTATGACATGCAATGCAACACCACATTCATTTGACCACAGCCCCGTGTATATACCTAAAAAACTAAGGAGATGATGAACAGAAGCAAGGAACAGTGAACAGTATGCAAAAAGTTTATTTTAATAGCCACCTCTTGTGAGACTGCTTTGGCTGAAGCACAAAGCCTAAATACTTCCCCTGCCATGTAACACCCCAAGATAATTGGCATAATTTGGATACTTTACCAGACACGAATGGCCACTCTCATAGCTATAAATCATTAAGGAAGCTGTTAATGGCTGCGTTTCAAATCATCAAATATACATTTAAAGATGTGGTTGCGTCAAACTTGAGTTGATTTTAAAAGAAAATATTTTTGTTTGTCTATCAGTTGGTATGTTGTATGTTGTGTTAGGCGATCTCATTGTCAAGATATTTGAAGATTAAAATCGAGAAAACTCGATCGCGGTAAACACTCTCAGGCCAAAAAAACATGCCCAGACTTGCCCAAAATGATGTAATGTGTGATACAATCTGTCTCTATCTCTCGTATTCACATCCGCTATTGCGATAAAAGTCTAGTCCTACGCAGCTCTATTGGCATATATTTTATCTTGTATTTACTCGTGTTGGCTAGAATAAAATTTTAAATCCAGCTACAGATACATTATTTTCAATGTCTCAAATGCCTCAAACAAGGAAAATTAAAAACTTGTCATATTAGCTTCTTCTAAATGCTGTGTAAACATCTTAGTACCGACTACCAATTCTACCGGTAATTCTGTCAAGCAAACTATGTAGAATAAGGTCTTTGTATCGGCACAGTTCCGTCGCTACCCACACTAACGATATACAGCCCCCAAAAGCCCCGCCCACATTATGCCCGTCGCCTATCCTGGAGGTGGGGGTGTATATGATTGCCCACACCAAAAACTAGTTTCTTACTACCGTAAGTAAAATAAGCAAACTGCGTCTTTGCAAAAAATGTGGCAAAACCAACTATATCCCTAAAAGTCATGCACATTGTATAGTCGACTGTCAACGTTATTGAGTCATTATTGGTATCAATGTGTAGAAAAAAATTCATTGATCACATTTGATTAGTTGATTTAAGTACTAAACAAATGGTCGAGCTATGCAAAAGTACCTGTCCATGCAGCTCTGAATGCACTTCATAAATCCGTCTATCAGAAAAGATTTCAGCACAGGTGCCAAGGGTGCTATGATATATTCAATGTTCTGCAAATCATGTTTTGCATTATCTTCAACAGTATTATTTTATTATATAATTTTTACAAGCAAATAAATTTTTATCTTGGCATAACGCTTGTATTAAAAATATCCATTAAATCGTGGCCACTCACATAGTTTCAGCTGATACAGGAAGACAAATTCATCTACTGCAGCAAACTCAAACAAAACAATGGTTATGCATAACATAAAGCATAACATGGTTTATGCAGCACACATGCAAGTCTCTCTTTCCCATTTATGGCAGTTTCCACACTGACAAAGCTGCTTCGGCTGGTGGGACCACATACACATCCTGTAATCTGTAAAACAAATGCAATAAATATATGTCATTCATAGATGTCATTCTAACGCGTATCTACTGAAAGTTTTCAAATTGGGAGTTAGATAGATTGCTAGTGTAATTTTAAAAATGAATAAATGTTTAACAAGAGCATAAGTACACCAAGCCAATGATTCAAAGCTTTGGTTCACTCTGGTTTTCTTCACTTTCTACTAGTGAGAAGTGAACATCTAAAGTCAAATCATAAATCTAATTTACTAGATAAAACTGCCACAGAAAATTTTAGGCAAATATAGCTCGGTGAAACGATAAAAAATTTAAAACGATGAATGGTGATAGCAAAAAGTTATAATTTTATTAATTAGTACATGTATTAATGAGTACTAAAAATATTTCCTTTAGTATATTCATCAATCTACGCCATTGTATTGCTAGATGCTGTGGGTTAAAAAGAAGTCGTCAAGAACTCACTGTACATACGTGTCTCGCACTCGCAGGAAACTACATTATAACCTCAAACGGGAAATATAATCTGGATGTAAACTCAACAGTATATCTATAGGAGACTCAAAGTAAAAGATAAATTTACCTCCATTCTCCCATCTTCCTCTGTAGCACTAACCACCTGATGCCCAAAAAACTCGGAGTCACCTTCGCAGTAACTTTACAGCAATTTTTACAATTCTGTTGTTCGTCAATAAAACGTGTCGATCGAGTAATTCATTAAAGTAATGATGTTAATTAATTTAGTAAATATCGATTCCATGCGATATAATAGTAGAGTAAAATCCCTAAGTTTGAGATCACAGACAACACGTTTTACGAGTAATAGCATTTATTACGACCTATATAAAAAATTTGTGCTGATGATTGGCTAATGAAGTGACCTTATATTTATCGCTCGTGGACTCTTTTCAGATGTATCACTAGTTTCGTCACGAATGAAGCACCAGCTGGAATGTGAGCTTTTTAAAAGATTGCCTAATTCAAACGCATATATCTCTGGACAGGATTGGTCTACAAAGACAAAAATGACATCAAATTGTAGCTGATGTTCAGCCTTTTATTGGTCTTAATTTCATTAAATCAACCTTTCTGACGCAACCAAATCTTTAAAGTATACCAAATAAATTAAAAAGAATTACACCTAGCCTAACTATTAGTCCCGAACCCCCCTCCCACCCCCGCGGTTTAGGAACTAATAGTTAGGCTAAAATTACACCAAATAAACATGGTGACCTCTACACAACAACACCAAGGACTGGTGTTGATATTCTACTGTTGTTATTTTCATTATCCATAATACAGGGTAATCATTGCTGGTCCATTTAGTACTCTTGCTCCAAAATACCTGTAAGTATATAGAAATCGCTTTCTGATTAATAGAAATATCAAATACATAGCATTATAAATCATACTTACATTTCCATGTATTCAGATTCACTATCGCTGTAGAGAAGCCTACGAAACAGTTCCATGCATGTGTTACGATCTCTCAAGTGGATCTTGTTGTGGCTGTTCCACAGCCATCTCCACACTGCTTGCTGTATGTGAAATGTGCAAAAACAGCACTCGACTTTTTGGAAACACAGTGTTAATGGCCGCATGTTCTGCCTTTGAGTCATCAACCATAAACAACCTTGGTCCAACTAAACCTAAAATTGTGGAACGATGGGTGTTGACCATACCAAACAAGAAGAGGGGTAGAGTTGGGTTCCTTGTCACCAAAACACTGATTGTCAAGAGAAGCTTTTATGTGATATGTGAAATGAATTGTTCTGGGTACTACCAAGTTCACTCATTAACCACTAAGCAGAGTGGGGATTTTTTCACCTGTCTCTCAGCCTACATTGTTTTCTCGAGTACCAACATTCAATGAATTGTAGTTTCAGATGAATTATCTTTAAAAAACATTAATGACAAACCTCTGTTATAGAAGCCAGAACTGTCAGCAAACTGTTTGATCTGGTCTAATCCCATGGCGATGGCATCTTCACTTTCACTTGTGGTCAGAAATGCACCTGCAATAAAATCACAACATGTTTAGTTTGGGTTTTTCGATGTTGGTCAGATCTAAAAAAGATAACGATTTGTGAGTTTCTAGCCCGCAGTTCCTAACTCGGTTTGAAAACTGTGTAACTGTGTTGGCGATTATATGTAATCAGTAGTACCATGGACGTAATGGATTTATTTAATAGAAATATAACTGTTTTGTAGCTAGACTAATATTTGCTGAAAAGTCAGGTTCCAATATGTATTTAATAGAAATATAACTGTTTTGTAGCTAGGCTAATAATTGCTGAAAAGTCAGGTTCAAATTTGTATCGTAATTAGAAGAAAAAGTAAAACGGTTTTGTGGGCAAGCCAAAACCTGCTGTAGTCATACAAAATAACCGTTTTGCAATGTAGTACATACGTAATAGTTCGTAATAATATTATCAATGTACAAGCTTTATTCAAAAGTATACTAAAAACCATTTACAACAACAGCCTACTACAACTACTCAGTGCAACTAGCATTAGCAGTTTTGTAGTTGCGTAGAAACGACCTTATTAACGCGCAGTTATAATGTAGGCGCCGAAATTAATTTACGTGAACATTCCGCAACCGATTTAGGAATTGCGGCTAGAAACT
Organism: Watersipora subatra; assembly: GCF_963576615.1. Taxonomy (NCBI): domain Eukaryota; kingdom Metazoa; phylum Bryozoa; class Gymnolaemata; order Cheilostomatida; family Watersiporidae; genus Watersipora; species Watersipora subatra. The sequence continues at coordinate 39,017,733 of NC_088715.1, forward strand.
CACAAATCAATATCTTTTTTAGATCTGACCTTCGATGTTTTAGCGTTTCAAAGCCTCCATGGCTTTTTGCAACTATAGCATGCATTGTCTTGAACAAACAACATCAAATCAGGTTGTTATTAATGAATGAAGAATTACATTGTATTTAAATTTTATTCATACCTAAAGGGACAACAACTCCTCCATGGCAGTAGGTTAGAAGTAGAAAGAGACCGTCTAGTGACCGTTGTCTAGTGACCGTCCATTCCACCACTGACATCTAAAAACACTAACTCTGCAGACTCTCTGCAACAGATTATGTGCCATGCATGTTATTTTCACTGCTAGTTGGAACATAAAGGCGCTTTTAAATTATAGAAATAAATGACACTGAATGACAATTAATAGAGGAATATAATCAGTGGTTGGGGTCACCCATAGAGTTATCTCCCCCTAGAGATAACAACACGAGCATTTCCGGTGCCAACAAGGAGCATTTAGGCCACGCCCCTTTTTTGTGCTGGTCAATCGTAGTGATTGACTAGATCAATAACATCAGCCATGAGAATGGTTAAACAAGGATCACGAATTTCCACAATTAAGATAGTAATTATTGCTCATATTAAAGAAATGATGATTATACAATGTAGTTTATTACTCTAATATATGCTTATTTTTAAAGCAATTCCATACCTACATGACTTGCAAAGGCACTGAATAGATAGTGTTAAGTAAGTGAGTTAATGCAATCAATTACTCATAGATAAGATAGATAGTCATACTGGGGTTGTATTACATTGATGTGATGGGAAGCTAATCGACTGCCATCAACTGAAAGTATTGACATTATATGGTGATAGAGTGATTCATTGTCACCACAGTTCACAAACAGCCCTTGCATGTAATATTAGATTTCAATACATATCAATCAAATACATAGACTAGCTTGAAGCAAAGATGTCCACTAGTTAGTGGGCATCCTTGCTAGATGTAAGCAAGCAAAAAGTTTGAAAGCTAGAGTGGCAAATGTTATTATATGTTAAATAAAAATAAATTGTAATAAATTGTAAACTTAATTATACTAAATTATAATTATATAAAAATAAAATAGACTTTTTTGTTACTTAAACCCTTTCGCGGGCAGAGCGACGTTTTTGTCGCTTCGCGATACAGCTGCTAATGGGCAGAGCGACATTTTTGTCGTTTCGGTAACATATTTTATTATTGCAGTTTCTGGTTAGCTAAATGCCGTTTTTTGTTTACTTTTTTTACCAATAGCAAGCTACGATATAGTAGCTTCGGTTAGTCTAAAAAATTGATTTAAAATTAAAAAAAACGATCGTTTTTAGCAGTGATAAATAAATAAACTTTCGAAAAAAATTAGAAAATCGTTCTAAATAATTTATCAACTTTTATTCTTCTTGGTTCGGTTTTAGCTTTTATTTACCGAATTTTTCGAGAGTATGAATTTAGTTCACTGTCATGGCGACTTCTAAAAGAACCTCCCAAGATTATTCTAATAAAGCAAGTACTAGTACCGAAATTACTAAGAGATTCAGAGCTGACAGTGAATTTTTAGATTTAGTAGCGAGAGATGACAGTGAATAAGGTTCGGATTGTGATTGGAATGACTTTGCATCTGGAAGTGACAGTGATGAAGAGGCTGGTAGCAGTAATGATGGGTATGTGAGTAGGAGTGATGCCAGTGCCTGAAAGAATATAACCAACATGAACAGAGATAAATCTCCTACAATTCAGCAGTTCGTAGCAGTGACAGGCCCAGTATTTACTCCAGTAGATGCTCAGCCAGTAGAGTATTTTGAAAAGTTTTTTGAGCCTATCAATCCAGGAGGTACATCTTTGTGGGAGCTCTTTGTTAAAGAGACTAACAAGTACAACAAGTACTACTTGAAAAGGAGAAATGTAAAGGAGAATGCCTTTGTAAAGGAGAATGCTTTCGAAAATATCATTCGTAAATAGACAATTATTATGAAAAGCATATATTTTATGTTATACATTTTTATTCGTTTATAATATATATATATGCCTATAGACATATACATGTATACATATTCACCTTTAAACATAGATATATGCACATAATAACACACAAAAAAGTGTATGAACCTTTAAAAAAAATTGATTTTTCGGAAAATGAATTCGCCCATGGGGGTCTGATTTAGTTTTGAACAATCGCCCGCGAAAGGGTTAATTATTAAATAATTTTTTATTGTAATCATAGCTAAAAAGATTATATTTAGCCATTACTTGCTAATTATTTTACATTTACATTTAAACACATTTGCATTTTCATTTTTCTTCCTAATTTATTTCAACAAAAAACTTATTTCATGATATGAAATTTAAAATTTGTAATTGTTTGAAAAAGCTTGAAAACCTTTACAGTTGTTTTCTTTTTTAATTCATTTGAACTGCTTAAAAATATTTTCTCATGATATGAAGTTTAAAAGTTAGGATGGTAAATGTTATAAAAATAAATTTTCTGTTTAAAGACTTTTTTTATTACTCGGGCAACACCGGGTAGTACAGCTCATAGTTGATGGCAGTCAATTAGCTTCCCATCACACCAAGGTAATACAACCCCAGTATGACTATCTATCTTATCTATGAGTAACTGATTGCATTAACTCCCTTACTTAACACTATTTATTTAGTGCCTTTGCAAGTCATGTAGGTATTGAATTACTTTAAATAATAAGCATAATATTATATTAGAGTAATAAACTACATTGTATAATCATCATTTCTTTAATATGAGCAATAATTACTATATTAACTGTGAAAATTCATGATCATTGTTTAACCATTCTCATGGCTGATGTTATTGATCTTGTGATATTGATCTGATGTTATTGTGCTAGTCAATCACTATGATTGACTAGCACAAAAATGGGGCGTGACCTAAATGCTCCTTGTTGGCACCGGAAACGCCCGCGTTGTTATCACACTAGGGGGAGATAACTCTATGGGTCACCATATTCTATGTCCTATCTAGTAAGTGCATGCTGTACATAGACTATACATATGTAGAGCCACAGTAATGTTTAGAACTGACCTTAATATGTGTGAGCGCTCCATAAGTGGAGTTATCAAAGAAACTACCATTTGGCCCTCTCTGTTAGACCTGTCAAAAACTTGACATCCTCATTCTCCAATTTTGTTTGTAGAGCCTCTCTCATCTCTGCGGTCGTCTTTTGAAATTAACCATCTTTGATTTTTTTTAGTTTGTTATAAAGTCTAAAAAGCAAAACATGAGAATTGCTAGCAATTTGAATGATTACCAAATAAGTTGTGAGTCAGACAATGTATGCAGAGTGTATAAACAATGTTCAACTTGCCTCCTCCCCTTCACACAAATTTTCTTGAGCAGAACTCGGATGATGGGATGATTGACCTGTCCGAAAGTAGGACAACATCCTCTTCAACGGTCATTTTCAAATGACTTGAAGCTGAGATAAGGAAATGTCTGTCAACAAAAAACTGTTCTAGTGCTCTAGTGGTCTCTTCAGAGACACAATTCTTTCCATATGAAGCAGCAGAAGCTGTTTGGTGGTTGTGGGCCAAATTGAACTTAACCACTGCTTCACTACATTTTCTTGAAACAGAAAAAATATATTTCAATTAACTAATCTGATGAATTCAGTCCAACAGTCGCTTAACAAGTTACAAAATTCTTTTAGACACATAGAATCAGGGGTAACAATATTCCCAGCTTTATGATAAATGCATATGTGCACACAACTCCCGAAAAGTATCTATCAACGTCATACCCAAACCCTTGCACCGAAATCCCATCAAAAAATTGAACCATTTTTCTGTGGAGTCGTTTAAGTATAATAATGATACAAAACACATATAAACCTATTCAAATATATTACCAAGTCTTTGAAAAGTGTCGACAATATCCTAAAACTTACCCATCTGATCGGATTATACATAACTAGAAAGAATAATTTGGTCTAAAATCGCCATTAAAACCTGACAAGCCTTTTTAATCAAAATTAAGACCGGCCAACAAATCGCCCATAAAGCTGTGCGACAGATAGTAGAACTATAAAGCAGTGCGCATTTCACAAGAAAAGCATGCACATTTCATCAGCACACGGCCGAATATCTGGCTGGAATATTGTTTATTGCTCTCTCTCGGAAGAGTACAGTTCATATTGAAATAAGTTATTTCTTTGTTACAACAGTAAAATATTGAGAATAGTACTTTAAGATCTTGAGATTAGATTTTACTGAACTATACTTTTCCCTATTATTGGAGACTGAAAAATTTGTGCACCTTCAGTAAACTCCAATTTCAAGATCTTAACCCTTTTACTATCAACCATGTACAAATTCGGATATCTGCCAAGTGCCAGCCATTTTACCGAAAATTTCCGATATTGCTTCATGATAAGTAAATAGTATTTCTTCCAATTTAAATCTCTACCTAGAACATTTTTGTTACATATTTTGTTTTGCCAACATTTTAACCAAAAATGCTATGCAAAAATTCAATAGATCAATACTTTGTGCGATGATAAAGCTGTGTGAAGCTACGATCGATGCGAAGCTAAAACGATTCTCCATAATGTTCCTTACTCTTACAAAACAATTACTTTCACCACTATCAGAGACAGTGCTGCTGCTTTAATTATCTGTATAATCACAAAAATCTGAATCCGAATTGGCTATAATGCCATCAACATAACTAATTACCTGTTTTCTGGCTCGCGCGCGGTAATTTATGAACTCTCACACAAAATGTTCTTTTTTAAATTAGAAATTATTAAACAAAAGTTTAAAACTGCTTCGTTATTTTAGGCTAACTTTATAGACAAATCTTCAGACAACACTGTCAATTTCATAAAAGTCTTAAAGACCGTGGGTTATGTTGTCAATGAATAATAAAATTAGGTAACTAAGCAATTGCTGGGAAAGTCGCAAAAAAGCATCTATGGCAGTCGTTCCACGAAAACGCATTTATGCATCTATGGTAGAGAAAGGGTTAAAGTTACTATTCATCGGCTCACACAAACCAACTCTCAATATTTTACCGTTGTAACAGGAAACAAACTTTTTCCAATATGAACTATACTCTTCCCTCTCTCGGGTTCGAAACATTACTGACTTACTTGTTAACAACTTCGCTAGCATCACTCAATTAGCTATCAATGACCAAATCCTACAACGTAAAAGATGAAATAAAATACTTTGTTTCCCTTTCTATATCTCTATTATTATACAATTCCTTTGTTATTAGTTGTATACAAAATACTTTACATATACTTATATAGGGCCTACATATAAACCTATTTACAACATTGTTCTATATCATATACCATTATTCCATTTCTATTACTTTATATACAACTTTACATTCCCCATATACCTTCCATTCACAACATTCCTAACATTTTTCTATAATTGAACTTCTAAAATAGAACTTTTTCACCTTTATATATCTATTTATATTACACTACCAAATACAACTGTAATATTAACAATTAATCAATTACTGATATACCTGGTTTCAACCCAATTTTTCCTCCAAAATAAATTGTTAGCTGCATTTTTTTGGAGTCGTGCTCTCTCAAATTTATTTTATATCATCTCGAACAACTCTCATTTACACTATACTCTGTCAATTCCTGCTGGCTATTACCTTTTCAACAACCAGCAGTACCCTTTCGTTTTTTCCATTATCACTTTGGTCATGGGCTGTATGACGGGAATTTCTAGTTTATTCAATTGTTATGTTACCGATTGATTTTGATAACTGATTTTGGTTTGACATGCAGGCATCACTTAAAAAGTATTTCCAAAAGCGATTGATAAGGGAGACTCGCTATATTCTAACTTACATGTTTCCCTTTGGCTTTAAATTTATTGTGAGTGTGGCTGGAAATCCAGTGTTTTTTATGTTGTAATATTTTTGTTTCCTCTTCTGCTTATTTTTGCAGCTATGCTTGTTTTGGTACTGTGTTTGATGCTGACAAACAGCTCTAAGTTGAAAAAGGTAAGTAATATATTAGATCCACAGAATACAAACTTGACAGTGTATACCATGTTTGAACCGATCCAATGCACTTGAGGTTCTTCTTTCACAACTGTATAGTGTGTCGGACTCGGGTCTTGTGCCCGTCTTGTGTATTTCGGGTGTGGTTAGAAAACTATTGAACCTGTTCTTGAGTCACAACCAGCGCTTCTGGTTATACTTTGTAGGCTGGTGATAAACCTGGTTTAACCATACTAGAGTATTTCCATTGCTATTATATTTGTGCTAACTTACACGAAACAGGAGTCATTCTGTAGACTTTTTGATTTCCTTTGTGTGCCATCTGTTGTTTGCCTGAAACGAGGCCTTCCAAGCCATATCGGAATTTGATTCTAGTTCCTTCACGGAGAAGACAAAGGTCGACTTGGAGGTTATTCTGACAATCTCGTGCTTTAGAAGGTGGTAGGCAAAACCTTCAGGTAGGCTATTCTAAGAACAAAAGTATCATCAAATACCATCATTGGTGAACACATCACAATCATACTCAGACCATGATTGATAGCAAAGATACACTATATAGTTACTTCATCATTACTAGTTTGACCAATGTAGTGAGTAGCTGACGGCAAGTGTCCACCAACTCCCTCCCCTCAAATAATGTAACGGGGCAAGTGAAATGCATGGATTTTGGAAAACTTTGACAAACAAGGTTTCATATTAAAGCGAAGTACGTTCTAAAAGGCGAAATCATTTAAGAAGCGCTGCATGTATTTTGGACTAAGTAGGCTTGACTTAAAAGACTGATTCATAATCTAATATGCTTGGTAGGCATATGATACTTATTCTGTGAAGCAATTGTATGAGCAAAGGTTTTCCTTGGCTTTTCTTTGATTTGAGCTCGAGGAGAGTTCAGTATTCATTCAGATAACCCAAAGTGCAAGTAAAATAAGTAGTTTGTGATTGATTTTGTTACAATGTAGTTATATACAAAATTAAAAATCAAATGATTATATCTCTGCTCTACTCTTCACCTGACCTAAGTAAAAATCAAAAATCTAAAAGACCGACGACCACTCTTGTTTTCCGTTCATGCCTTTGTAGTAAATTGGCATGAAAGCTACGAAAAACACTTTCCGCCACTAAAGCGAAAGAACAACTCGTCATCAGGTAGTGGTGGCCCTGAAAAGGGCCAGTGGAGTGTGAGCACAGGCTATAGCTCTATGTGCACTGGCGAATCCAGTAGCCCTAGAGGATCAGTGTCACTGAAACAGAAGGAAGCTTTCGGTGGTGGCATTTTAGGGCGAGTCACAACGGACTCCATAGATCGGCGAGATGTAGGAGCCTGGTCCCGTGACGGTAGCCATCTTGGTCTCTTGGACTCCCTGTAGTCTCCCCTTAAGGTCTGTAGTCTTGTACTGGGCGAGGCTCGGGTCGCCGTTTGTGGGGATGCGGAGACCAGCTATCTCTCCCTTCGGTTTGGGTGCCAACAGACCTTCGATGGAAGGAGTCTTTGTGTGCGACTAGCTTTTCCTGCTATTCAAAGTAACAGTCACAAAGAGTGCATCTACAGTGGTGATACAAATTATGGAACCGCCTCTAATTTTCGTTACATAGCAATGAATTCTGAGTTGTGTTTGTTTTTTATACAATCAAAATTTTACATAACTATAAAAATTTATATATCATTTGAATCGTCACAATGTTGGCTTTTTGATAAACTTAAATTAAAACCACATTGTATTTTCTATAAAAATATTATTAGAGGTTTACTGAAAGCTGTCAGAGAGTTACTGTACAGTTGTCATTTCTATTAAATGGTGTCTGACCAAAAGTCATAAAATAACATATTTCTTATCTTTGAAATCACTTTTAATGTGAATTAAATTAAAGACAAGGTATAGTAGCCTTGAAAAAAGCTGTTTTAGTCCTTAAGATGATCAATACTTGGTTGGCCTGCCTGTTGTCAATCACTGCTCGGCAGCGCCTGGGCATACTATCTGTCAGTGTCTGAAGCTTTTCAGGTGTCACTATTCGATGCCAGGATTGCACAATAAGCTCCATCAATCTTTGTTTATTAGTTGGTTTGTCTTTACTTATGAGGTTGCCTATTCTGATCCACAAATTCTCAATTGGGTTAAATTCTGGGTACTGAACAGGCCAAGTCAGAGTGTTAACGTTATTGTCAGCAACCCACTTCTTTACTCTTCTGGCTGTGTGGCATGGAGCAATATCTTGCTGGAACAGCCACTCTCTATCAAACAGACTTCTAGCAGATGGTATCATCACACTTTGTAGTACTCCACTATATTTTTCTGCATCCATCATACCATCAACAAAATGTAATCTACCAGGACCAGCAGCGGAGAAACAACCCCACACCATTACTGAAGTGGGATGCTTTATCGTATGTAAAATACATTCTGGTTTAAACTCTTCACCAGGTCTCCTTCTTACATAATTGTTGCCAGAGAGATTTTGCACAGTAAATGTGCTTTCATCGCTGAATAATACTGCTCTCCAGTTTTCTGATGACCAATTCACATGGTATTTTGCCCATTGTAGACGAGCTTTTCTTTGCCGAGATCATAGCAAAGATTTTCTACGAGCTTTACGGCCTCGTAAGCCATTATCTCTCAATGATTTGTGAACAGTTAATGGTGCTAACTCTGTACCTGTTGATTCTTTCAATTCTCTGGCTAGCAGAGGACTGGTTAGATGTCTATCAGCCAAAGAAAGTCTCATTAGGCGTCTGGTCACTCGATCTGTTGTTAACTTTTTCCTTCCCTTACCAGCCCTTTCTTCAACTTGACCAGCTTTCTTCCATCTGCAGATTGTTTTAAATACACCTATCTTAGAGCATACTACCTCTCTTGCAATTTCCCTCTGCGATTTCCCTTGCTGATGAATGTGAATTATTACAGCACGCTTTTCTTTTGTGAGATGTTGAGGCATGATGATGAAGTTGTTAAAATGACTTACTGAGAGCAGAAGGACTTATTAATACTACTTGGGTTACGTTACGTAATGCAAAACGTCTCACTCAATGCAATTGTTGTCTTAGATAATTGTTAAACTGAGCTGATCAAAGAATTTTGAAATTCTAGACATCATTCACCAGACTACTGTTTTTGAAAAAAGTGATTTGTTATGAGACACCCTGACTAGTTGCACTTTTAACTGTACTAGTGATGGAATTATGTTTGGATGCAGAAAAAAATTAAACAATGCGACAGCTGATAAAATTTCCTTTCTAATGATATATAACTTTTCATATCTGGACTGAATATAACTAATATGAGAGCCATTATAGCGCGTTATTCACTAAAACTCAAAGGCGGTTCCATAATTTGTATCACCACTGTATGTACATGCATGCGTTCATGCCGGCGGAATGCGCGTGGCTTGTCGGTAGAGAAGTTGCAATGATTGCAATTGAGTGCCATGTTGGATGGTTCCTAACAGTGATTAACCTGGGCTTATATATATAATTGAACAATTTAGATTGTGACGTAAGCCAACAGTTAGCAGCGCCCAAGGCGCTCGCTAGGATGAGAACAGGCTAGAATACGCCCGCTAGATGGATTATAAGGCAACTTTCTTCGACTCCCAAGCAAAAAATGCCCAAAAATAGGGAAAGAAAATTTGTTGATTGTTTGTTGTATTACTAACTTTTTTTCTATATTAACTAAGGCATTACAAAAAATGTTGCCGAATTTTTATGTCTTGTATTTACTTGTAAATAGCGTTTGTTTTTGTAAAAATTTGCTGCCTTTTTGACCTACAAATTTCAACTGTCTGTATCCACCAATGATATGCTGTGTTTGGATATGCTAGCTTACATAAACAGTTGTTTGTGCATTTGAAGAGCCGTGGAGATTTGGCTAGCATGGTGAGGCATAATACAACATTATAATAAAATTATTCAAGTACAACACATCTTCTTTTGTATCTTAGACAGCTTGGCTTAATAGTGGTGCTGGTATATACATAGTCTGCTATCGGCTATAGTATATAGAGTCTGTATTATCGGCTCTTGTTGGAGTTGCACTGGTTTATATACAGTGTGCTATCGGCTGCACTATATAGAGTCTGTATTATCGGCTCTTTTACTGGATTTGTGCTGGTATATACATAGGCTGCTAACGGCTATAGTATATAGTCTGTATTAGCAGCTCTTTTACTGGATTGTGCTGGTATATACATAGTCTGCTATAGTATATAGAATCTGTATTATCGGCTCTTGTTTGAATTGCGGTGGTACATATACAGTCTGCTATCGGCTGTAATTTATAGAGTCAGATTGACCGGCTCTTATTAGGGGTTGTGTTGTAATATCCACAGTCTGCTATCGGCTGTGTGATAGCGAGTCGGTATTGATAGCTTTTACGCTGGTAGTGCCGATAATATAGTTAAACTGACGGGGCCTAAGCTACCATACTCAAGCCTGAGCTTCTGCTAGGCCCGGTTCGGGGGTTGCCCTGATTTTACTTCAGTGGTGGCAATGGTGGCACTTTTCATAGAGCAATCTTGACGAACTGTTATGAGCAAACCTAACACTATGCGCCGAAAAGGCCTTTAAGAACAAGAAATCGAAACGCCACTCAGTACAAATATGACTAAGCGGCAAAAAAGATTGACGAAAGCACAACTGCTTGTCAATTCTGACTCAGAGGACAGTGGCAATGACCTGAAAGGAGTAGTGCAAGTAGTGAAGATTAACAAGACTGTAACGCATCAACCCATTCCTCCACCAATGTTTGATGGTACAGGAGATGTGGATCAGTTCATAGAGAGTTACGAAGCAATTGCCAAACACAATGGGTGGCCGGAGGAAGAAAAAAAGCTTTACCTACAAACTTCTCTCCGGGGAGCTGCCAGTTGTGGGGTTCAAGGAGATTCCTGCGCAGATGTCTACAGGAAACTTTGCTCTCAATACGACATAACATCTGAAACAGCCAGTGCATTATTCAAAATCCTTAAACTACGAACTAAAGATAAAATACACCCATTTGGATAATAAGTGTTGAAACTAGTACAGAAGGCTTACCCCGATCTGACCCCTGGGCAGAAAGACCAGCAAACTAGACAGGAAGTAGTGTGCGCAGTTGCTTCCTCCCCCCAGTTAGTTTGAACCTTGCGATTGAACCCACCCAGCACCTTGGATGAAGCGGTGGATGTCATACACAAATATTATACTCTAACGGATACAGATGTGGGTATACGCCATTTAGAGCTCAATGAAGCCAGTGAATTTCGTCAACAACTAAGTAAGCAGAATGAAATATTTCAGACTAAACAAAATGAAATGATGCAGCAATTTGCTGCTCTTCAAACTAGCCTTAGTCAACAGCTGGCCGATGCACATGAAAGGCTCGCTGCATTACAGAAAAAAATTTATGGCTGGGTTACTAGATGCTCGTAGTGATGTCCAAACGTCCCGAAGCACAGTGTGGTGTTACAACTGCAATGGCATTGGACACATCTCTCGATTTGGTAAAAAACCCAAAAAGTTGGGAAACGAGATTGTCCAGGAGGGTTAATGCCCAACCTTTCTGGATCAATTGACAAATTGGGCCAACGATATATCAACATATGTCGATTGACTAATGCCTATTACGTTCGTAGTCACATCGGTGGAGGAAGATATGTGATGCTATTGGATAGTGGGTGCACCCAATCAGTCCTCCCCAAAGCAATTTATGACAGACTACCAAGAACTTTCCACAGTTCAATGGCACCGCTAACTAGTATGGGCATTTTGGCCGATGACAATAAAATTGAGTTGCATGGTTCGGTAGTATTGACTTTCAAACTCGGAGAGGGTCAATATCAATGTTATATCTGATATCAGCCATGTACAGATAGACGTAAGGAAAATAACAAGTTACATCACCATACAGCTTACATAACAAACTCCCAGAGTTACGACATCCACAAATCCCATCATTGGGATTAGTACCATCACATGACATCCCACCCATTCCACTGTCTGAACATTGAGAACGTTACACTGGAGGATTCAAGATTATTGCTAAAAGCCAGTAATTAAAACCCAGATTAAAATCCTAAAAACAGCATCACACCCCCAGTCAACGACAACACCCAGACGATAACAACCTACGTCATGCGGTATGAAGATCCACATTTAGTACCAGTCTACACCAGACTAGGGATTAAATCTGAAGATTAAAAGTGGTGAAACCCTTGCTGACAGAAATACAACAGGACGTAGCCAGGAACCCACAAAATTACAAAACCCAGAATTGAAGAATAGAAACTTAGGCTATAGTTCCACCTTTGGACACCAAGGCTAACTCTCAACCCATATATAAGGACACATATTCACCCATATATTTCACTCTTTCAATACAGCTTTATCATGGCAAACAGACGTGTCAGCAGATTAAGTGGAAAAGTCAACTTTCGGAGAACAAAAGGGGTGACTATATTCCAAGTCTCTAGAAAATACTTTAATACTTTTATAAGTTTATTCTGGAGTGTAACTTATTATATATTTTCTTGTTCTTAAATAAACATAAGGTATTGTGAAACCCCTCTTTGCACACCTTAGGGATTTCCTTACTCCGAGCATAGTCTTAGATTCTCATATCTAGGAAGGTCTTTTATAGGGTCTTGATTACGTTAATCAACAAACATTGGTTAACAGTCATTAGTCAGGATTATGCCTATCTGAGCGTTAGTACTAACAACTTAGCAGTGCATCTGCGTTCGATAATAAACTCGAGCTACTCCCTAACAGTTGCAAGATTACTTGGTAGGATAATCCAATACTATCAATAATCAACACAACATCAACACAAGTTTTTGATTGCTGATCTTGGGATAACTTAAGCTTGCCTCTGTCTGTCGTTTGGCTGAAAGAAAAGTCCCATATTTCAATGCAAGTTAGAAGAAAATAACATACCAGTGATAATATGATGAAATATATACTAAATAAATTTTCGAAAAACAATCTGTTTATTTCGCAGTTGAGAAGCAAATCCTTCTTTAGTCTAAAGTAATCCATAAACATGACCTTGAAAATAAACGAGTAGGTCGCTAAATCCTCCGTACATAAAAAAGTATCATGAATGCGATTCTATGGTTATAACGCTAACGCTTCGCAGAGACCGCATTTATCGAGAATCCGCCTTGAGCCCACCGTAAGTTTTAAATAAATGGCTTTAGCCTTTTATGTCAATTACCTTGAACGAGAAGCCGCGCCCCACGACAAGCTGCGTGACTTGAGCATGAGGACGGTGTATAAAATGTTGATGGGGTCTGTTTGTTTGGAACCGAGTGAGCTCCATTAAACCCTCCCGCTAGTTGCGAGACTCTGTGAAGCTATAGACAGCTCTGTACTGTCAGAGTTGTATAGTTTAGCAAAGTCTCGCAACTAAAGCTGGAAACAAAAAACTTTGTTTCCAAATAGACCCTATTGACAACTGATCTCTAATGGAATATTCACACCTCGCTCTCAATACCTCTCTTTATTCTAGGTTTTCCAAAAAAGTTATTAGTAGCTTTGTGTAGAACATTTTGTTCTCTTTCAAATAGTGTATGATACACCAATCAATTTTAAAGTAGATGCTAGTGGAAATAACTTTTATAATAATAGTGGGCGTGGCCTATTTGTTTGGAAACGAGCGAGATTCATATAATGTACCCCTCCTATGTTCGCGGGACTCCGTGAAGCTGTATGGCTCTAGGTTTACGCGTGGTCCAATATTTACAATTGGACAACGCCCAGCCTTTCGCTAGTTTGGTAGCCCATTCGCCTGCCGGTACTTAACTATTTTTGCGGAAGCATTGAGGTAATTATAAGAACTTATAAGTAAATATTGATCTCTTAAATTCTATGATTATGATCAGTTATACAGACGCCAGCAGTCCAGCACACATAATTTGATCGATGCGCCATTCTGTTGGAACAAAACTGAGACCAGAATCAATTCGTCACGGCATTGTTTTTACTATGTTTCAATACTATGACAAAGTCATCATTGGTCGTTTGTGGTTGTCGTTGTGTTGTTACTGAACTCGGTTTTTTTAATAACTAAACATGAATGTGTCCACTCACTTAACGTAGATTCTCTGTTCTCGGTAGCCCATTTCCGACAAAGCTGGCATTTGTGGCAACTAGACAACCTGTCCTGCTTGTTTAGCGTAATCTCTTAGCCGGTAAAATTGCAACCCATAATATTGAGTTTGCTGACTAGCTGTGCCATTCAGTGATGTTCTTGTAAATTCTTGGTCTCCAATCTTTCATTCCTTTCAGTTGAGAGTTCAGTAGCGTAGAATTCGTAAAATTTAAATGAACCAAGTCAAGAACATCGAAAACTGCAACGCTGGGGATTTTTACATATCTGTAAGGGTTATGGAATACTTTTTGCTGATCATTCCTCCTTGAGCAATATATATCACAATCTTTTGTTTTGATTCTTGAATTTTTAGGAGTTTTGCATCTTATATTAATGCCAATTATTGCGTGGGAATTTATCCCATAAGCGATGTGCATTAGTCTTTGTTAGCCTTGTTCGAACCGGTTTTTTATATTTGTATTCATGGCGTGAAGTTGTTGTACCAATATGATCAGGAGGCATAAAGTTCAAATTAATTCCTTACCAGCTTAGATTATATTAAGTGTAGGACTTATTTCTGTTAACTAGCAGCTCATTTTCATGTGACATTCTCCAGATTTTTCAGCAGCATTGATCTTCGTTGCGTTGACGTAATCTATTCTGCAGAGTTGAAAAGCCATGGCAGATCCAAAGAAATTAGTTCTGCTAACTGGAGGTAACTCTGGCATTGGACTGGAAGCATGTAAGATACTTTGCTCAAAAGGCTATACAGTTGTAGCTTCAGTTCGATCAGATGAGAAAGGTGACAGCATGGTCAGGTATGTTTTATATTCTTAGTCTGTGGCTACACAAGGGTTTAGATGTATATTCGGAAGTCAGAATGTCACGAACATTGCTTCATGTAAATTACTTAAATATTTAGTCCTCAGCTATCTTGAAGATAGAAAGAAAGTAAAACATTTTTCAAATTTCCAGTTCAACCTATTCATTCATCATGCAGTTAGCTGTTATATATTTGCTGACTGGATGTACATAGAAGAACTTGCAGTTGATAGTAAGATTTTGAGTTTAGATACTATCATCACTCGGACAGCTGGATGGTAAAACATCGCTTGGTGAAATTCAGCGAATGCAAATTATAGTCGGCATTCAGGTTGCGTCAGGTTATGTAGGAAAATATTTCATGATTTTTCAACAAATATTTAATAGTGTTTAATAGTGTTCAATTGGAAATATTATATATAATATGAAAGATTTTGAACATAACTTTGTCTGAATGACTGTATTGCTGGCTTTACAGACGACTCCTGTTATGGTACCATTTTAATATTGTTAAAAGTTTATACTAAATATATTATTATAGAGTAGTTGCAATGTAAAGCGTGTTGAGCTCTGGATAATGTTGTTTGCGATGTGCAACTGGACTAGTTTAATAGAGGTCTATAAATTGGTACCCAGTCTTATGACTGCACTGATATTCATACAACTCAGTGGCCCATATGCAGAACAATTCATTAGTTTAATCCTTTACTGGCGATGTTCATATTTAAGGGTTCAGCTTTTATTATTTTTTCATGTAACTCGTGTGGATTAACACTCCATTTTATTTATCCCAGCGCTGTGAGAGCCTCGAATTCTGCTGCAGATATTCACTATATGATTTGTGAAATGGCTGATCCAGAGTCTATCCGAACATTTGCAGATGAGTTCAAGAAGAAATGGTAAGGATAAAATATAGATCATGGTATATGGAGTTTCTCGAATCAAAGGCCATATAAGTCTTAGGAATTATATTATATTGTATTATATATATCTATCTTATATCGATTGCACTAAAGATGACAATTTTGTAATAGCTCATTTCGAACCACAGGTAAAAAGACGCCTTTTTTTAGAATCTCTATGGCACAGATCGGTTTTCCAATTGCTTATACGTCTTATCCAAATATAGTGATCTACGATTTACCTTCGGCGTGGCTCGTAGCTTTGTTAGCCACATCATGTTTTCATACCAAACGAAAATCCTTTTTATTTACTGAAATCATTGAGTCATGGCTACACTCACTGGCAGACTCTAGTTGCGTACATACTGTTCATGTACTATTCTATGAGACTAGAAATTCCACTGTCATACAGCCCACGACCAAAGAGATGGCCAGAGATATTGGCAAAAAAATAAAGGGTACTGATGGTTGAGAAATGCAACATTAGCAATCAAATGGCTCTGCAGTGCAATAGGATAACTGCAATGGTAGCTGTAATGTACTGGGTGTGGGTGTTATTATATACAACAATAAGCAATAATGAATGGAAAAGATGTTTATATTTTCCCCTTGCAATAGGAGAAATGCAATATTGGCCAATATTAGAAGTAAAATGCACTGATATTCTTAGAATAATCAATTTTATTAATATAGTAATAATAGAAAAACAATACACAATTTTGTTTACATTTCAAAACGTCATAGGTAGCAATATCGAGAAGTTGTGGTATTTATATAGGTTTTTAGAAAATTTATTTAAAAAGTGTTTGGTCATGACAAACAACAACAATGAAAGGAAAATATTACACGTTTATATCTCTCCCTTGCAATAGGAGAAATGCAATGTTGGCCAATATTATAAGTAAAATGCACTGATATTATTAAAATAACCAATATTGTTAATATAGTAATACAGCAATAATAGAAAACCTATGAGCGTTCATGCGTCTCGAAGATTTCTGCAAACTGCAGCAAAATAAAAGCTGTTATAAGTGTTATAAAGCTGTAGGCCTAATTTACTGTAATGTATGTAATTCAACAACAATAAAGAAATATGTTTATTATAACTCTGAAATGCGAAATTAGAAGTAAAATGGCAAGCTACTGTGTACTACACACAGTTTGAAAGTTGGTTGCGTTGAATGTAGAATGGTTTTGATAAGCGATCTTTAACAGAAAGCGAGTAAGAGCATTCACGCGTATAAATCTGTAGCAAAATAAAAAATGTTCTCGTCATGAAGGGGCGTTGTAGTTCGGCCCTAGCTTGTACATAAGTTGTAAAGAATTTCGGCTAACGTTTCAAATAATGAAACATTCGGTGATTGGACAAAAAACACAGGCTGATAAACTGTGTACCACAGTTTCGTACCTGTAAATCGGTCTACGCCTCAAACGGTCTACGTTTATTACAGAAACCTTCGAACAAATTTGATTACAAGTAAAAAATGCCATAGACTGATGAAATGAGCACGGTTTTCTCGTGAAATGCGCGCTGCTAAATAGTTGTACAATCGGTCGCACAGCTTTATTGGCGTTTCAATTTTCGGTCTTAACTTTTATTAAACCGAGCTTTTCAAGCTTTTTGTGGCAATTTTCGTTCAAATTAATCTGTCTATTTGTGTATAATCCGATCAGATGGGTAAGTTTTAAGATATTATCGTAGGTTTACAAAGACTTGGTAACATATTTAAATAGGTTTAAATGTGTTTTGTATCGTTTTTATACTTTAACGACTTTAAATTCCGATGCTTAAATTTTTTGATGAAATTTCTTGACGAGGGTTCGTCTCATTGTTGATGAATAATTTTCGTAAGTTGTGTGCACATGCATTTATCATAAAAACTTCCACACTTCCGCTCCGCTCGTGTGGTCGTGGGAATATGAGTACAAGTCCATGATGTAAAGGCTTCTTATTGAGGTAATTTGATTGCAAATATTGCTGTTTGTCCACTTTGTTTACCTGCAAATCCACTTGCAGTTGGTAAGAGTCAAGCATGCGATCATGAAATCTTTGTGTGACGCAGTTCAACGTGTTGTAGCAATGTCTCTTAGAGTAATGTTAGACACTAGTAGCAATCACTGGTATTAGTCAGTTAGTCTCTGGTATCGGTTAACAGTAATAGTCAGTTAGTCACCAGTATTAGCCCTACGATTAGGCACCAGTTGTGTCATAGTAAAACTTCTGCAATTTTTTTATATTGTCTAACTATTTGAATGCCCGACATTGCTCAGGTAATAAAAAAGTCTTTGCATAGAAAATGTATTTTGTTTAACACATGACAAAATTTACCATTCTAACTTTCAACTTTCATGCCACCGAGAAAAGTGTTTTGTACAGTTGAAATAAATTCAGAGCAAAAATAAAGCAACTGCAAAAGTGTTGCAATGTGAAATAATTAGCTAGTAATGGCTAAATATGGTCTATTTTGCTATGATTACAATGAAAAATTATTTGGTATACAGCTGCATGATTTTAATTTGTTTCAGTGTTTGCATTATAAGACGAAAATGTCATGTTGAGTGGTATAGAACCCAATAGTAATTATCGAATGCAAACACCCTTTGGTAAAAATCACCAAAAAATTATATACATACTGTACATATTAGTAACAACAATATGTTAACCTAAGTAGCTACTAGCTATATTTGCCTACAGTAACTTTAATGTGTTTAATGATTACGATATGCAAGAAAACGTAACATTACAATTTACTACGTGCAGTACATACCGTGGGGAGGTCTTATCTTCAATACAGAAGTATAACATGAATGGGGAATTTAACTTAAATGAATTTAGCTAACAAAACACATACTTAAAGCTAAGTTTTAGTATGTATTTTACCAAACTTTAATTTTGTCATAGGCTAAAGTTTTATCGCTTATCTGTTTTCCGTTTCGTTTTCAGTATAATTTATAATGCATAATTCTGAACTGGGATAGCGAGCATTGTATCTTTTTTAAGTGTTGTAGGAGGGATTCCGGTGAATAGCATATCGGCATTTTTGTTACTTCGTCATAAGCAGTACACCAACTGCCAAATTTTAATTTCAAGAAAAATTTATGTTGATGTTGTATGACAGAAAAATGTAAAAAAAAATTCCGTACTTGTATTGTAAGGACGAAAAAACATGGTGTTCCATATCGCGAGGTGAAAACATCAATGTAACATGGGCATCAATGTAACATGGGCATCAATGTAACATGGGCATCAATGTAACATGGGCATCAATGTAACATGGGCATCAATGTAACATGGGCATCAATGTAACATGGGCATCAATGTAACATGGGCATCAATGTAACATGGGCATCAATGTAACATGGGCATCAATGTAACATGGGCATCAATGTAGCTCGAGGGCACACTGCATCTGTTAATAATTTAGTGGGTGCAATTGCAAAAGGATATACAGATAGCCTATGGTAAGAGAGACTGTTGTGATCAGAACTGCTTAGCCTTGTGGTTGCGCACGCGTGTTAGTACACTTGCTATTTGTATGTTGCGAGTTCAAATCCAGTACAAAAGTGATTTTTCGTTGAAAACACTTCATTGCTGTAACTGGACATACGAACGACAGACAGATGAACTTTGAGATTTATATATATTATTTATATATATACATATATATAAATCTCAATTGAAGAATTGAATTTATATATATGTATTTATATATATAAATTCCAGCTACGCTATTCTAATAACAGCTATAGGTGGAGGGACACATATACATATACACATACACACATACTTTGAGAAATATATATATATAGATAGATTTTATTCCTTGACAGTGCAGCGTAAATTTTGTCTACGCTTGGATGAAATTTGCAGGAAACTAAAAAGTTGAAGTTTTATGCTGCAGTATAAATTTCAGGCTGTTTGATGATTTGATAGGCTAGTCGGAGGTCGTAGGCTTGATGTCCTAGTGAACAATGCTGGTGCCATATACGACTACCCAGAACGACAAGTGGCCGATGTCAACCCTGAATGGGAGAAGACGATGATAGTAAATGCACTAGGTCCTATAACGCTTACCGATCTGTTTGTTGATGACCTGAAGGAGACAGCTTTAGAAAAAGTAAGCTGTGGAGACTGAGCGAGCCAATCAAAACTCACCGAGCCAGGGCTGGCATTTTTTCCAGAAAAGACTGTTTTTCCCAGTGAGAAAAACTGGTAACAACCGGGAAAAAATGGGAAATAATATAACGTCAGAATTTTTTATCCAAATATTTTGCTAAACATAAAAAGGATAAATTTGATAAGATTTTAAAATTGGACTATAGTTGTGTGGCTCCATATTTATATCACTCAATCGTAATCAAAATAAAATGGAGTTTAAAGGTACGAAAAATTGGAAAAATTCAACCCCCAAGGTACAGACCAACATTAAATAACGATGAGCCTTTTACAGTCCAATAATACAGCTGTTTTGATTTGTATTGGCTCTTTGAAATTGAAGCGAACGGGTATTTATCAAATTTCTCGACCCAAAAACTAAAAACAATTTCTTTGGCGTATGGTTCATCCGAAGACGGGGATTAGCTTATTTACGACAGTCAATTCTCAATATTCTAATCCGTTTGTTCAGTTCACCGGTCTCGACTACTTGGCATTATCGTCGTTTGTTTTTGTTTTTCAATTATTTTCCAATTGTTGTATTATACTTGCTGCCATGTTTTACAAGTATCAATTTTGCTTTTTATTCAAAATGGTATAATGTTATAAGTGTATTATTATTTTTTGCTTAAGCACTAATCAACTTGTCAAAAACGAGGTTTTTTAGTTTTTCCCGCTTTTTTTTACCTTTGGACAAAAATGAGTTTTTCCCGGGGCGGTAAAGGCCGGTATAAACCGGCGGTAATAACCGCCATGGGAAATACTATGCCAACCCTGAAAACTCAGCATGATGTTGATCATTTGCATTCATATTATGACCTGTTCAATTTAGAAAAGCAGTTAATACTCCCTAACACATAGCACTCACTTCTTTATCTATGTACAGGGTGATGCCCGGGTAGTTATGGTGAACAGTAGTATAACAACAATGATGACCTGGATGTTCAAGGAGCAAATAGACTTTGATGATGTCATGCTGTCCAAGCCTGGAGCGTACAAGAGCTCTCAACAGA
The DNA here is from genome assembly GCF_963576615.1 of Watersipora subatra. Lineage (NCBI taxonomy): Eukaryota > Metazoa > Bryozoa > Gymnolaemata > Cheilostomatida > Watersiporidae > Watersipora > Watersipora subatra. The sequence continues at coordinate 39,038,690 of NC_088715.1, forward strand.
CTTATAAGCTCTCCAAGGTACTTTCTACATAACCATTTATTAGTAACAAACACTTCCATAATTTAATAGTATTTCACCCTTTCATGACGATGGTGTTTATATCACACAGGAAGTTATTTCGTTCTGACATTTTCTTTGTATGTCAAATCCATTGTATGTTGAAGCAGAAATTTGTTGTAAGAATACATTTCATTTGATTCGTTTCCATGAGCCCTAAAAACTACCATATAGTGATAGTATACATAATACTGTATTAACAGAGTAACAACCAGTAACATAGCTTACTCTCGCTTCTAGAGACACTAAACAGAAGTGTAGGTTCAACAATGATTAAGTTTAGTGAGTGAAATATGTGGTGTAGCTTATAACTTGTACTAGATACGTCTAACTCGAGTCATAACTTGTACTAGATACGTTTAACTCGAGTCATAACTTGTACTAGATACGTCTAACTCGAGTCATAACTTGTACTAGATACGTCTAACTCGAGTCATAACTTGTACTAGATACGTCTAACTCGAGTCATAACTTGTACTAGATACGTCTAACTCGAGTCATAACTTGTTTATTTATATTTTACTTTCAACGGCTGCAGGTTTTGGTTTTCTTACCAAATGAACGGACAACTCTCATTTCTCTGGGCTAATAAAGACTGGGTCATGTCTACACATTTAAAGTTGAGTGCAGTAAACAGCCTATATTATATTATACATGTAATCCTAAGCTACAATATGCTACAATATTATATCATACATGTATTTCTAAGCTACAATATGCTACAATATTATATCATACATGTATTCCTAGGCTACAATATCGTACAATATTATATCATACATGTATTCCTAGGCTACAATATGTTACAATATTATATCATACATGTATTCCTAGGCTACAATATTGTACCATATTATATCATACATGTATTCCTAGGCTACAATATGCTACAATATTATATCATACATGTATTCTTAGGCTACAATATCGTACAATATTATATCATACATGTATTCCAAGGCTACAGTATGCTACAATATTATATCATACATGTATTCCTAGGCCACAATGTGCTACAATATTATATCATACATGTATTCTTAGGCTACAATATCGTACAATATTATATCATACATGTATTCCTAGGCTACAATATCGTACAATATTATATCATACATGTATTCTTAGGCTACAATATGTTACAATATTATATCATACATGTATTCCTAGGCTACAATATCGTACAATATTATATCATACATGTATCCCTAGGCTACAATATGCTACAATATTATATCATACATGTATTCTTAGGCTACAATATCGTACAATATTATATCATACATGTATTCCTAGGCTACAATATCGTACAATATTATATCATACATGTATCCCTAGGCTACAATATGCTACAATATTATATCATACATGTATTCTTAGGCTACAATATCGTACAATATTATATCATACATGTATTCCTAGGCTACAGTATGCTACAATATTATAGCATACATGTATCCCTAGGCTACAATATGCTACAATATTATATCATACATGTATTCTTAGGCTACAATATCGTACAATATTATATCATACATGTATTCCTAGGCTACAGTATGCTACAATATTATATCATACATGTATTCCTAGGCCACAATGTGCTACAATATTATATCATACATGTATCCCTAGGCTACAATATGCTACAATATTATATCATACATGTATTCTTAGGCTACAATATCGTACAATATTATATCATACATGTATTCCTAGGCTACAATATCGTACAATATTATATCATACATGTATCCCTAGGCTACAATATGCTACAATATTATATCATACATGTATTCTTAGGCTACAATATCGTACAATATTATATCATACATGTATTCCTAGGCTACAGTATGCTACAATATTATATCATACATGTATTCCTAGGCCACAATGTGCTACAATATTATATCATACATGTATTCTTAGGCTACAATATCGTACAATATTATATTATACATGTATTCTTAGGCTACAATATCGTACAATATTATATCATACATGTATTCCTAGGCTACAATATCGTACAATATTATATCATACATGTATCCCTAGGCTACAATATGCTACAATATTATATCATACATGTATTCTTAGGCTACAATATCGTACAATATTATATCATACATGTATTCCTAGGCTACAATATGTTACAATATTATATCATACATGTATTCCTAGGCTACAATGCGCTACAATATTATATCATACATGTATTCCTAGGCTACAATATGCTACAATATTATATCATGCATGTATTCCTAGGCGACAGTATGCTAAAATATTATATCATACATGTATTCCTAGGCTACAATATGCTACAATATTATATCATACATGTATTCTTAGGCTACAATATGTTACAATATTATATCATACATGTATTCTTAGGCTACAATAAGCTACAATATTATATCATACATGTATTCCTAGGCTACAATATGCTACAATATTATATCATACATGTATTCCTAGGCCACAATGTGCTACAATATTATATCATACATGTATTCCTAGGCTACAATATGTTACAATATTATATCATACATGTATTCTTAGGCTACAATAAGCTACAATATTATATCATACATGTATTCCTAGGCTACAATATGTTACAATATTATATCATACATGTATTCCTAGGCTACAGTATGCTACAATATTATATCATACATGTATTCCTAGGCCACAATGTGCTACAATATTATATCATACATGTATTCTTAGGCTACAATATCGTACAATATTATATTATACATGTATTCCTAGGCTACAATATCGTACAATATGCATAAATACATGAGAGTAAAATATGGTTATACCCGTAATAGAGTATAATGTAATATTAAAAGCAGTAATAGTAACACACGGAAAATTACAGTAGAACACTCCAATATGAAACTCAAGAGCATGCGTCGTTTGATTCGTCTATTGTAAGAGCCACCAATTGCTATTTGGCGAAGTTGTTATTCTTCGGACAGCCACGACCACATCTGTCCTATGATTGAGAATCTGCACCGGGGGCTGACTGTATTTCAAAAATGCAGTTATTTGCTCCAATTTTATGTTGTTCGCTAGAAAATTCATATGTAGAGGTGGTCGTAAGCCAAGGTCTCATTGTATCAATACCTGCTGGCTTGTATTGCACACACCCACTAGTATAAGTCTGCAACCACCTGCTTCCACATGTTAACCTATGTTTTAGATGGCGTTGATGATGGCAACACTAGCCCTATCAGAGGAGCTTCAAGACACAAGCGTGAAGTTTAATTCTATTTGTCCTGGACTCATTCCTGGGACAAACATATCTAACAACAGGCAGTCACAACGGGGGTATGTTTCATTCTCATCTCATTGTATTTCCCTCATTAGTATCTCCTTGTATCACTCTAGAGACCAATTGCAAGATGATATCCATTTTACTGACACTATATACATTATATAGTATAGTATATATAGTATATAGTAACATGTATAGTATACTATATATAGTGTATATATAGTATACATGGTATAGTATATACATATAGTGTATATAGTATATATGGTATAGTATATACATATAGTGTATATAGTATATATAGTATATATGGTATGGTATATACATATAGTGTATATAGTATATATATAGTGTATATACTATATATGGTATATTATATACATATAGTGTATGTAGTATATATATATATATATATATATAGTGCATGTAGTATATATGGTATATTATATACATTCAGTGTATGTAGTATATATATATATAGTGTATATATTATATATGGTATAGTATATATGGTATAGTATATATATAGTGTATGTAGTATATATATATAGTGTATATCTGTATATATTTCTCAAAGTATGTGGATCTGTGTGTCATTCCGGCTATAGCTATGGCGCATGCTGATTATTTTACCAATGCGGCCACACGTTACGATGCCCCTGTTAAGAAATATTTTTCGTAAGGCTCGATTACTATATCTGGTGTCAAGGCTAATTCTTCTCACTCTTCTGAAATATTTTGGGACCCAAGTTTATGCAACACGATGCTTCTTCGTCTTTTTTTGTTAAGGTAAATTTTTTCGACCCACGAAATCAACAATAATTTATTTCAAACTTGAAATTTGGCGATTAGTGTACCAATTATATACTTTATTAAAAGATACACGTCACTGGACTCACCATGCCGAGTTATCGGGTATCTTCGGTATCCGTCATAATAAACACGATTCGCTAACATAAATTATGAAAGTTTATGTAAAGTTTGAATTTTACTAAAATGCATACTAAAACTTCCTTCAAGTATGTGTTTAGTTAATTAAATTCACTCAGGTTAAATTCAACATTTAGGTTGCACAAATGTTGCCTCGAATGTAAGAACTTTCAACATTTTACATTGTAATGTGATATCTTGCAGATCATAACCACAAAATGCACCAAAGTTATTGTATGTAGCTATAGTTACTAAGGTTAACATATTATTTTGCTACTATTTTTAATGATGATGATTTTCACCAGGAGGTGAGGGCATTAGATAATGACTATGGGTTTCTAAACCACTCTATGTATGTCTCTCTATGACCTATGATATTTTCACATGCCATATTCTGCATGCTAATGCTGAAACGAACTGAAATCGTATAATTGTGTATCAATTACACAGTATATTAGCTGTGCTACTCGGCATTGCCCGGGTAATAAAAAAGTCTTTGGACAGGAAATTGATTGTTATTTTAACATATAACATTTGCCATTCTAACTTTCACACCACATCATGAGAAAAGTGTTTTGTGTAGTTGAAATAAATTAAGAGAGAAAATAAAAACTACTGTAAAGGTTTTCAAACTTTGTCAAACAACTGCAATTTTCAAACGTCATATCATGAGGAAAAAGTTTTGTGCAAGACAACTATATTAAAAATAAATGAAACAACTGTAAAGGTTTTCAAACCAATGTCAATTTAAAATTTCATAACTTTCAGCGACGCTTATCTTTTAATAACCCACAGTGGAACCTTGGTTCTCGATCATTATTTGTTCCAAAAGGTTATTAGAAAACCGAGTTTTTCGCGATCCGAAACGGTTTTTCTCATTAGAATAAATGTATGGAAATTTTAATTCGTTCCAAGGTGTTTCATATAACTGTATACCAAACAAGGCGAGAAAAAAGCTTTGATTATCTCCCGAGCAAATATTTTCGGTAAAGGAGACGTCGTCCCAGATGGTTCCTCCCTTTTTGTAAAGAATATATGAAGCGTAAATTGCTTCTCCATTCGTTAACGAATGTTTTCATGCTGTTTCCAGAGCTGCTCCAATTCATATGTGCATGTTCCGGTTTAGTCGAGAACCGAATTTATATTGGAGATCCAAGACGGACAAACTCGAAATCTTTGGTCAAAAAACCGAGTTGGTCGAGAACCGAGGTTCCACTGTATATTGTCAGTACAAAAATTGCCAAATTTCAAGTTTGTGATAAATTATTAGCTTTAACGAAAAAAAAACGAAGAAGCATCGCGTTGCATATACTTAGGTCTCAAATTATATCCGAATAGGGGCATCGTAACTCGTGGACGCAAGACTAAAATAAATAGCACACATATGGCGTATGTGGTATATGAAAACGTATCTGATCACTACGCCATTCTGGCTCAGTGGTAGAGCATCCGGATTAGAAACATGTTGATGCATTCGTCGTGAGTTCACATCCATCAGAATGCGGAATTTCAATATCAAGATTTTAATAGATATAGCCGGAATGCAGACAGATCCACATACATACGACACACATACTTTGAGAAATGTATATATATATATATATACAGTCAAACATGGATAACTCGAACTTCAAGGGACTGAGCAAAAGTGTTCGAATTATCAGAGCATTCAAGTTATCAGAGCACTGTCACAAGTCCATATATTTACTTATTTATTAGTAGATACATGTACATATACAAACTATAATATAAATCAAAAGCACAAATGGCTTGTTTCAAATTAAATGCTTTTAATGTAAAGTTTAAAACGTTTTCATGAAAAAGTATAGAGATTTTTCTATCACTTGAGATTGGTTTGTTGTTTGAGGTAATGCTATTGCCAGGACGTTTTTCAGATTGACATTGGCAAAACTTGATCGTTGTTGAAATGCTCAAAAGAAAAAACATTTTTTTCTTTTGGGGTTTTACCCACGATCAATTTTGCCGTTTTTTCTTGAAGTTTATGCAGATTACCTTACTTTACCTGGGATTCGTTAAGAGCAACACTCCGAGGCAGTTCAATTAGAAGTTTTACGAGGTTTTACTGTACATTCTATATCACTCACGCTTTTTTAATAGATACTTATTGAATGTACACACGTATTCTGTGTTTAGGTCAAACGATGAATAGTTTTTTGTAGCTCAGACAACGTATACGTTTAATTACAACATTTTTTAAGACGTTTTAAACATTCAACATTCCGACGTTGATTCAACACGGAATCAACGTCGGAAAACTATTCATCACGGGCTAGCCGAGTCACGCACTCAAGGATTTTCGCCACGCACATACAAAACAACATGCGATTTTTGTTTTGTATGTGCGTGGCGAAAATTCTTGCGCGCGTGACCCGGCTAGCCCGTGCTATTCATCGTATCGCAGTATAAATCAAATTTCACCAAACTTTTAGAAAAGTCGTTGACAAAAATATTTTGCCGATGGTGGTAATAACGACGCTTATGAATTACGAAAAGATGAAGTTTACCTCTATGGCTTTGAATAAAGTGATTTTCTAAAGCGAAAACAACCGTTTCAGTAGCTGTTGGGCAAAAAAACAGTTCGGATTAACAGTGTTGAGTTCGAGTTATCTATAGCAATTTATCATTACGTGGGAACGGACCAAAGGAAATGTTCGAATTAACCATGTGTTCGCGCTATCCGTGGACGAGTTATCCATGTTTGACTGTATATATATATATACTAGGTGTGCCTCCCAGCATTGCCTGGGTATTATAAATCAGCTTATAAACAATGAGGAATGATGACAGTTGTCTACCACTTGCTATTAGCCCGGCGCATTGCCAATGGATAATGGTATTAAAAACCAGCTTATAAACAATGGGAAGTGATGAGAGTTGCCTACCACTTGCTATTAGCATGTAAATTGTATTAAAAATCAACTTATAAAACAATCAGAAGCAATGAGAGTTGCTTGCCACTTGCTATTAGCCTAGCACATTGCCAATGGAAAATCTCATTAAGCTTGCTTATAAGCGCTAGGCTTCTAATGACGGTACGCCATGACGTTGCATCAGTGTTGTACATCTATTCTAATAATAGCTACAGCTGGACATACTGAAGGACAGACAAACTGAGAAATAAATATACTAGACTTGCAGATCAGGAGGTTTTGAGTTCAAATTTAGCGGGAAGTATAATTTTCATGACTGAAACTTTATCCCTATAATTGAACACTCGAATGACAAATGACTGAGGACAAACACTGATATATATATATATATAGACTAGCTGCATTACCCGTCTACAGGAACAGATTCACGTGCAGCATGAGGTTTATTGAGAGTTGTTTTTCATACTGTAGAACAATTCCAAATATGCAGTCTACTGAAATTGTTGTCCTGATCAGAGAATGCATGCACATATACATGTCAATGTTGGGGAGAACAATGGAAATCTGCAATGTGTCTTACAGCTAGATGCGTGTAAAATCTAGTAAATATTCTAGATTCATGTGTCTAGATTCATGCATCCGTTCACCCTCGTCTATATTTGCAGTTGACGATCGCGCACTTCTGCCGCTGAGCCCCCGCCTCGGCTGACCAGTCTTTACCCGCCGAGCAGTTGACAATCGCGCTCTTGCAGTCGCCTCGCAATCAATCGCCTTGCAATCAACCGGCCCGCACCCGCCGAGCACTCAATCAGCCTGCGCTCCTCGCAATCAATCGCCTTGCACTCTCTTCGCAATTAATCGCCTCGCACTCGCCTTGCAATTGCCTTCCACTCGCCTTGCAATCAATCACCTTGCACTCGCAACCAATTGCCTCGCCATCAATCGCCTAGCACTCAATCGCTTTGCAATCAATCGCCTCGCACTCATCAACTCATTCATCTAAAAAGCTGCGCCTGGAGACTCTCGCTGTACTCGGGGCGAAAAAGGTCTACCGCGCATCCCCGAGTGGCGCCATGGCCTCAAGCCTAGCTGGGCTACCCGGCGTTGCCCGGGTAGTAGAAAAAGACTGCACACAAAATTGATTTGTATTTAACATATAACAACATTTGCCATTCTAACTTTCAAACTACATATCATGAAAGAAGTGTTTTGTGTAGTTGAAATAAATTAAGAGAGAAAATAAAACAACTGTAAAGGTTTTCAAACAACTACAACTTTCAAACTTCTTATCATGAGGAAAAGGTTTTGTGCAGGACAACTGATTTAAAAATAAATAAAACAACTGTAAAGGTTCTCAAGCCAATGTAAATTTAAAACTTCATAACTTTCAGCGACCTATATCTTTTGATAACGTATAGTGGAACCTCAGTTCTCGAACATAATCAGTTCTAGGAGTTCGAGATCCGAAACAATTTTTCCCATTAAAATAAAAGAATGTAAATTTTAATCCGCTTCAAGGCGAGAAAACAACTTCGGTAAAGTATTTTTTCAACATTTTACACCATAAGCTGTACTTGTACCCGGGTAATAAAAATGTCTTCGCACAGAAAATCTATTTGTATTTAACATATATAACAACATTTGCCATTCTAACATTCAAAATACATAGGTAACATGAAAAAACATGATAGGTAACCTATCATGAGAAAAGTGTTTTGTGTAGTTGAAATAATTTAAGAGAAAATAAAAACAACTGTAAAGTTTATCAAACTTTGTCAAACAACTGTAACTTTCAAACTTCATATCATGAGGAAAAGGTTTTCTGCCAGTCTAATAAATTAGAAAGAATAAAACAATTGTAAAAGGGATTAGATGTAAATTTCAAATAATTAGCAAGTAATAGCCAAATTAAGTCGGTTTTGCAACAATTACAATAAAAGATGATACGGTAATGATACAATTAATACAAACTGAAAAAACAAAATAAAATTCGTGAATATGTTGAATCAATAATAACAATTCTTGCATATAAGTGTGTGGGCATAAGAAGGTTACTGTCCCACCAGAAACTATCCATCGATTCTTTGAATACGACAATATTAAACAATGTGACAGAATATCATAGTATTTTGTAGTTGTAGTTTTATTAGAACAATGCCTGCTAAAAATGGTTGAATAAAAGAATAATAATAAAGAATGGAAACTAATCAAGTAATAATAACAGTGATAGGAAAATAAATAATGTTTTAACTTCAAACACGATAATCAATTTATGTTAAAAGAATGCAAGTTGAAATAATAATTACGATGAAACAAACTTTAACAAACCTATATTACAAAAGTTATACAAACTTTATAAAACCTATTATTCAAAAGTCATAAGAAGTTTTTAAATGTAAGAGAATTTAAAATTATATATCTTCTATATATGTATATTTCTCAAAGTGTGTAAATGTATGTAAATATAAGAGAGTGGAGAATAACTGATACTTGCAATCTTACAGTAATCTTACAAATATTTGTTGTAAAATGTGAAATTAATTACGAAAAACTAATTGGTTACGTTTAAAAGGAAAGATGTGTAAGCTAATACATCTAGCTATACAACCCAGCGTTGCCCGGGTAATAAAAAAACTGAACAGAAAATTGATTTGTATTTAGTATATAACAACATTTGCCATTCTACCTAAAACAACTGTAAAGGTTTTCAAACTTACTTTGTCAAACAACTTTTAAACTTCATATCATGAGAAAAATGTTTCGTGCAGGTCAAATCAATTTTTAAAATAAAACGACTATAAAGGGTTTAGATGTAACAGTGAAATAATTAGCAAGTAATAGCTAAATTGAGTCTGTTTTGTTACGATTACAATATGATATGATTCGGTAATGATACAATTAATACGAACTGAAAAAACAAAATAAAATTCATGAATATGTTGAATTAATAATAACAATTCTTGCATAAAAGTGTGTGTATAAAAATGTTACTGTTCCACCAATAGCTATCCATCAAAACTCTGAATACGACGATACTGGTACGACGATATGTTATGCAAAAATAAAATTTTGTAGTGTCTTTGTCTGATCGAAGGTGAGAGAATCTAAACGCTATTCCTATTCGAGGTACTACAATTGTCCGCGTGAAAAGTTGTGACCTTAACAGCGATTTAGCAATTGAACCTTAAGAAAAGTCAGAAATAGAGGTTCACAAAACCGGCATCGCGTTTCATAGTGTTAATAAAATTTAATCGCCAAATTCTAATATCAAAAGAGTCTATTGTCGATAACGTTTTGCCGAAAATAAATTAGCCCTAATACGTCGAGGACAAAAAAGCATCGCGTGTCATGAAGCTAAAAGAGTTGTAATTATTACGTCATTTTTGTGTGACAACGGCAAACGGTTATTAGGTTAGGTATAATAGAGGCGTGTACTAACAGGAGATTTCCGTTAATGCGCCTTAGATATCTAGTACCGGCTAATAGTCCGAAAAGTACGATACTCTATAAGGCGGACAGACAGACAGATAGACAACGATTGCCGTTTATATAGTAGATGTATATAAATTATGTATACCGTAAACTTTCATTGACTTCTTTAAACTTTGTTGATAAAATCACAACAATTTTTATTAACAAAGTTGGATAAAAAACTTTGTTAATAAAATGTACTGTACCTTTTCTGTACCTCCTTTAAGTTGCTGTATTCTTGCAGAACTGCCTATAAGATCATGTTTGGTCTTCTTGCTATGATGATGGGGAAGAGCAACCTTGACGGTGGTCAGTTTATAGTCAACGCCGCTGATGGAACCCAAGGAACTACACGAGGCATGTTTTACGTCAGAGACAAGCTGACCTCTCCAAATCCTCAAGTAGCCGTCGCTGACAATCAGAGAAGAATGCTGAAGATTCTAAGAGATTTGGCTAAATCAGTGTAATTACCTCAACGTCGCTCAAATATAAGCCTGCGTTCTTGATCGGCTTAGAAGGAGACGAGACGTCTATCACCGACACATTTAACAGTTTGCTCAAGATTCTGACCTACAAATTATTATCATGTGAAGTTATTTATTGTTGTTCATCAGATTGCTTCAGTCTCTCCTGTGTTCCAGACTTGGAAAACTTTGAATTAAGTATATCTACTAGACCGCTTTTGTTTATCCTCCTTGCCAAGGTGGTCAGCGGATCAAATCCCTGCAACTGTTTATTCCTTTTGTTAATCAATGCAAGTATTGTGCTATAGCTTCTTTTTATCAGAATGACCTCTCGTCCTATGATTTATCAGAATGACCTCTCGTCTGATTTGTAAATACATTGTATGTAAATTCTTTAAACTCATTTCATTGCTGTGCGCTTCTGTAAATCCACACCAAAGTGGCACTACAGGCCTTGTATTTGAATCGGAATAACGCCGCTAATCAATGTTAGCAGATAGCTAGCTATGATACGTAGAAGATAGCTAGCTATGATAGGTCGAAGATATGCTACCTATCATATTGGCAGTGTCGTGGGCCAAGTTTTTCCTGTCATCTAGTCCTTGGGCATTTTGACCCATTACGCACTTAGGCGAACCTCAGCAGTTGTCTGATCTTGCAATAGTTTAATACTACTTATATCGTCTGTGTGCAAAATTGACACAGCATAGATGGACATGAAGCAGCATAGCATCCTGCTGGACTGTTGTGTTATAATATACCTGCGAAGGTATGTCATATGTCAACCAGCACCCTTTCACAGTTAACAGTTACAATTGTGTTGTGTTATAATATACCTGTGAAGGTATGTCATATGTCAACCAGCACCCTTTCACAGTTAACAGTTACAATTGTGTTGTGTTATAATATACCTGCGAAGGTATGTCATATGTCAACCAGCATCCTTTCACAGTTAACAGTTACAATTGTGTTGTGTTATAATATACCTGCGAAGGTATGTCATATGTCAACCAGCACCCTTTCACAGTTAACAGTTACAATTGTGTTGTGTTACTTCAACTCGACAGTTGTGTTAACAGTGATTTCATCAAACATTCTAGAAATGCAAACAGTTTTGTTGAAAGCAAAATTAAGAAGTTTGTTCTGATGCAAAAATACAATTTCTTTTCTGACAGATTACAATGAGGACAAAAATATATTGCCTAAAAACACATAATCAGCTTGCACATCACTAGAGTGTAATTTAAATTGTAACTGTGCTGTATATTGTGCGTTAGATGAATATAGTCTCTTTACTCGCCACACGACTGTCAAATAAACACACTGTGGGTTAACCATCAGTCACATACATACTTAGTAAATATATATATATTTATTAAATTTATTAAATATTATGTGTATGTATACTTAATAAATATACATACACATTTATTAAATATATATATAGGCATTCATGTATGCCTAAATATATTAAATAAATATATATATATATATATAGGCATACATGAATGACAGGCATTGAACCAAGCACAAACATGCAGATAGAGTGCGCGCAGTACGACTGCCAAAGCGATCTAATCTTGCTCATTATGTGGTACGCGCTCTTCTTTTTAGGCTCCGCCCACTTTTCTCTTTACTTTACGCTCGGTCTTTTATTCAATTTACTTGGTTGTCCGGGCGTTCTCAACGGTGACCGAGCCTTTTTCGGTGACCGGAAAGCTCAGGCCAGTGACCGTGGTGACGAAGTCAATCGTCCTGGTCACTGTGCTCTGCCTTTGCAGTAGCTAATAAATTCTCCTATTATTTGTAAGGCCGTCTTTAAAAATAAACTTTATAAGATTCTTTAAAGTTATTATTACTGGAATTTCCCCTGTCATACAGCCCACGACCAAAGTGATATTGGAAAAAAAGAAAGGGTATACTGATGGTTGAGAAATGCAATATTAGCAGTCAAATGACACTGCAATGCAATAGGATAACTGCAATGGTAGCTGTAATTTACTGGGTGTGGGTGTTATTATATACAACAAACAGCAATAATGAAAGAAAAGATTATATGTTTATATATCTCCCCTGCAATAGGAGAAATGCAATATTAGAAGAAAAATGCACTGATATTATTAGAATAACCAATATTATTAATATAGTAATAATAGAAAACCAATGCACAATTTTGTTTACATTTCAAAGCGTCATAGCTAACAATATCAAGAAGTATCAAGAAGAATATCCAAACTTATAATTAAATATCGTAATCTCATAAAAATCGTTAGAAAAAAATATCATCGTCATTTCCTTTACTTACACTGCGTTGGACATCAGTTAGAATACTGAAGTACTCAAATGTGTCTGAAATGTCAGTTAATTTGAAATCGGCAAAAATGAAACGATTTCAGTACTCCTACGTTAATCACCGAAACCTTCGGCAATTCGACAATGCTATAGACTGGTGAAAAGTGCACGTTATTTTTTCGTGAAATGCGTACGATTTAATCGTTCTATCCTTTGTCGCTCGGCGTTTCAATTTCCGGTCTTAACTTTTATAAAAGTGAGGCTTGGCAAGTTTTAATAACGATTTTCGTCCAAATAAATCTGTCTATTTGTGTATAATCTGATCAGATGGGTAAGTTTTAAGATAATAACGACGGTTTAAAAAGACTTGGTAACATATTTAAATAGGTTTGTATGTGTTTTGTATCGTTATTATACTTTAACGACTTCACAAAACGATGGTTAAATTTGTTGATGAAATTTTGATACATACAAGGGTTCGTCTCATGGTTGATGAATAATTTTCGGGAGTTGTGTGCACATGTGCATTTATCGTATATCTCCCAACCAATCGCTTCGCTCTGTTTGGTCGTGGGATAATATAATTTTAAGGTTGAACGATTTCTCATTCCTACGAAAGCTGTTAACATAAAAAAGATGGAAAAATTCTGTTTCCTAAAGATTTAAAATTAAGTCTTTAAAACATGCTGCTCATATTACTTTTGAAAGGCATATAAGCATTATATTTCATGCAGTTTATGCCTTGAAGCAAATTTTATACATGTAGGTGTTCTTGTTAAAATTTCTTTAAAGTTTTTGAACTATTTAAAAAATACCTTGCTTAAGGGATGATACTACAAATTCATTGGCTTAATGTTTTCCATTATAAGAGTCGTGTTTGTCTGTCTGTCTGTCCTAAAACATGCTGAAAGCTTGAGAAAAATAGGATCGCTTGTAACAGGGTTTAAGCTTGGGACGTTTTGATTGGTCGACTAGCACTATCAGTTCCACCAATCAAATACCTTGTCACATACCCAGAAGGTTCACTATCTTCATTTCGTCTCCAAGGGCTAGTCTGAGATGTTATAAATGCACCCTTTTCACTGACCCACACATAAATAAAAAACTACCCCTTATCACTTCAACACCTCAGACTGATTGTCCCTTTTTGCTCGTGAATACTCCTTTCCACTGTGTGGAAAGAGGTATTCATGTACAAAGGTAAAAAACATACCCTTTATTATGAAAACACTCTAGAGTGTCAGGTCACTGAAAACACTGTGAAAACATGTTTTTTTTCGTCAAGCCCTTTGGAATCAATAAAAGAGAGTGAACCCCCTGGGGTCAAATATTGGGGTCAAATATTGAAATAATCGTGCAGGAACTCTTTCTGGTTTATCAGCACATCTGACACTCTCTTACTGAACGAGACTCTCAGCCTAGTAAAGTATGATTGCAGCCACGTCTACAGATTTAGTGACAATTTTGATGGAGAGACAACTTTATATTAATATAGAGTAGTTTCCTCTTAGAATAATATATAGCTGACATGCAATTGCATATATAGCTATGCAGCCATATCCATTCGACTAGTTGAATCACTTTATTCATACTTTTTGAGCAATGTGTTTCATACAACCAAAGTATTTGACAAACCATCTATGATAATTTAATATTAATAAACAACATCCCATTACCGATATAAAAGTTGCTGCATTTTATAGTTTTCTCAGATGTATTGCACCACCGTCAACTGCTATTGACTCCTGTTGTTTTTATCCCAGTATCTCACAAGTCAGCTATTTTTGAAACTCTTTATTTATACACCTAAATTGAAGTTTTGACCTTTTGCAAAAGAAACTAATTACAGGTGAACTGGTAAGATAGACATTACTTGTTTGGCTTTAGAGCCTGAAACTAGCTTTTGTCAGATTCATTATTAGTGCACTTTTAGAAAGGTTGATAGCGGCAAGATGTGAGACCCTCTCTGCCGAATGTACAAAAGCAGAACTAGGCTAGACTATGGTGATACCTTCAAGATATGCCACAATGATATATCCGGCTGAGGAGGAGGTGTTTGAACTAGGCCTGACTTTCACTTTTCCAACCTATAAGTTATATTTTATATGAGTAAACAAGAGGTCAACAGTTCAGACCGCTTTCAACTGTAGTTTGTCATTCATTATGGAAATCCGTTCTCATTGTCTTCACTTTCTATAACTAAACGAGAAGTAGGTTAAATAGCGTGCAGTTATATATAAATGCTGGAGAACTATACAACATTATTGTTATGTTATAGCAATAATGACCTAAACGGACAAAACAATTTATTTAAAGAATGACGAATCAGAGAAGTTCTTTACATGATAGAAATCATACAAACTGTACATCGCTAGTTTTAGAGATGTTTTGACAAGATTGGTAGAAATAAAAACAACTACAACTTCATTTATACTGTCTCAGCGAACAACTTTTTATAGCTAACCCAACAAGTTATAATTACCTTTCACAAGCGAAAAATGACTACGTAACATTTACCTGTCATTAGTTCAGACCATAGAGTTATCTTCCCCTAGAGTGATAACTACACGAGCATTTCCGGTGCCAACAAGGAGCGTTTAGGCCACGCCTCTTTTTTGTGCTAGTCAGTCGTAGTGATTGACTAGATGAATAACATCAGCCATGAGAAGGGTTAAACAAGGATCATGAATTTCCAGTTGAGATAGTAATTAATGCTCATATTAAAGAAATGATGATTATAGTTTATTACTCTAATATATGCTTATTATTTAAAGCAATTCAATACCTACCAGGGATTGCTAAACATATTATGGATATGTTTACTTTTTCATTTCCATAAACATAAATATTTCCATAATTTTAGGGAAATGGATATGGAAATTTTATTTTACAAGTATGGAAATGGTATGAAAATGGAAATAATATGGAAATGAATTATGGAAATGCTATGGAAATGGAAATAATATGGAAATGAAGGAGAGTAATGTTATGGAAATAATAAGGAAATGAATTATGGAAATGGAATTAATATGGAAATGGAAATAATATGGAAATGAATTATGGAAATGGAAATAATATGGAAATGAATTATGGAAATGGAAATAATATGGAAATAATATGGAAATGAATTATGGAAATAGAATTAATATGGAAATGAATTATAGAACTTTTATGGAAATGGAAATAATATGGAAATGAATTATGGAAATGTTATGGAAATAATATGGAAATGAAGTAGGGAAATGTTATGAAAATAGAAATAATATGGAAATGAATTATGGTAATGTTATGGAAATGGAAATAATATGGAAATGAATTATGAAAATGGAAATTGTGACATACACGTAATCCCTGATACCTACATAACTTGCCAAGGCACTGAATAGATAGTGAGTGAAAGTGAAGGTAATGCAAGCAGTTACTCATAGAGAACATACATAGTCATACTGGGGTTGTATTACATTGGTGTGATGGGAAGCTAATCAACTGCCATCAACTATGAGCTGTACTACCCGATGTTGCCCGAGTAATAAAAATGTCTTTGGACAGAAAATTTATTTTTATATAACATTCACGATTCTAACTTTTAAACTTCATATCATGAGAAAATATTTTTAAGCAATTTAAATGAATTAAGAGGAAAAAGAAAACAACTCTAAAGGTTTGCAAGCTCTTCAAACAACTACAATTTTTAAATTTCATATCATGAAAAAAGTGTTTTGTTGAAATAAATTAGGAAAAAAAATAAAACTGTAAATGTGTTTAAATGTAAAATAATTAGCAAGTAATAGCTAAATATAATCTGTTTAGCTATGATTACAATGAAAAATTATCTAATAAATAAGGTAATAAAAAAGTCTATTTTATTTTTATATAATTATAGTTAGTAGAATTAAGTATAATTTATTTTTATTTAACACATAACAACATTTACCATTTTAACTTTCAAACTACATATTATGAAAAGTGTTTTTTGTAATTGAAATAAATGAAGAGAAGAGAGAAAATAAAAACAACTGTAAATGTTTTCAAGCTTTTTCAAACAACTACCACTTTTAAACTTCATATCATGAAATAAGTTTTTTGTTAAAATGAATTAAGAAAAAAAAATGAAACTGCAAATGTGTTTAAATGTAAAATAATTAGTGAGTAATGATAAATATAATCTGTTTAGCTATGATTACAATAAAAAATTATTGTAATCATAGCTAATTTTTATTACTTTATTTAATAAACAAAGTAATTCACAACTACTTTTTTATTACTTTATTTAATAAATAAAGTAATAAAAAGTCTATTTTATTTTTAAATAATTATAATTCAGTATAATTAAGTATAATTTATTTTTATCTAACATATAACAACATTTGCCACTCTAACTTTCAAACTTTTTGCTTGCTTACATCAAGCAAAGATGTCCACTAACTAGTGGACATCTTTGCTTCAGCTAGTCTATGTATTTGATTGATATGTATTGAAATCTAATATTACATGCAAGGGCTGTTTGTGAACTGAGGTGACAATGAATCACTCTATCACCATACAATGTCAATACTTTCAGTTGATGGCAGTCGATTAGCTTCCCATCACACCAATGTAATGCAACCCCAGTATGACTATCTATCTTATCTATGAATAACCAATGATATACAGCCCCTCATGTGTGGGGGCTGTATATCATTGGAGTAACTGATTGCATTCACTCACTTACTTAACACCATCTATTCAGTGCCTTTGCAATGCATGTAAGTATGGAATTGCTTTAAATAATAAGCATATATTAGAGTAATAAACTATAATCATCATTTCTTTAATATGAGCAATAATTACTATCTTGACTGGAAATTCCTGATCATTCTCATAGCTGACGTTATTGTTCTGTCGATCACTACGATTGACTAGCACAAAAAAGGGGCGTGGCCTAAACGCTCCTTGTTGGCACCGAAAACGCTCGTGTTGTTGAATGCGCAGTTATCACTCTAGGGGGAGATAACTCTATGGTTCAGACTGACCGATAAACGGGCCTCCCATGGGTCATCAAGGCCTACCAGTCATGCCAACAAAAATCTCATACAATTTTCTGCCTGGTACTTGCCATAACAAGCTAACACAAGTATAACAAAGTATACGCTTGAGAAAGGTTGTAGATGTTAATAATAACACAATAATAATAGCATAATAATAATAACGTAAGGATTCACTAGTTCTTTTAAAGTTCTATTTTGATGTTTTTTGCAATAACAATTACATGGCTCACTCGGCGGGCCGGTCAGCTGATATCTTATAAACAATGCTCACTAGTCTCACAAATAATGGAACTTTAGTTGTGCTGCTAGTTGAAAATACCTTTAATGATCTAAGCCACTATTAAATTTTAGACAAACTGTCTAAAGTTATTATCACCGTAAAGTTACTTGACAAAACTTTCCATGTTTTTGCTAACAATAAAATCAAATCATTATTCTTACTATTTTTTGTCAACTAAAAATCTGATGAGTCTTTACGGAGTTAAAACTAAAGCTGCCCTTGTGGTGTTTTTAATTTGATAGGAAACATTACTACATGGTCGATTCACACCAATATTTATAATTCCTTCAAATTGTGCATCATATGGCAATAAAAGTCAACACACTTTATTGTCTAGTTAGAAAATTATACCTCAGTTTTGTAATCTTACCCACACAAGTAAGTAATGCACTTTAAACTATAGTAGACATTACTCTAGAATAACCAATACTATATACAGACACTCAAGAGGTTTCTAACATGACTAGACAAGAAAACAAAGAGATCTCTTTAATGATATCACATCTAGGTATGCGTGTTTGAGAAAAACAGAGCTAATCTTACTGCGGGCTTTCTGTTTACATATGAAAGAGACCCGCACAACGTCAGACTTAATGCTAAGGTATTGATTTTTGGAAAATGTTAAGAAATCTGTCTAATACCACGTATTTTAATTTTTTCGACTTTATCAATGTTGTTGTTGTAAAACCCTGTAAACCAAAAACAAAAATATCTGTGGATAGAGTACTTGTAAAAGTGTTATTATTGTAAATGCTAGCATACACATGTAGGAGACAAGAGACCAAATTATCAAAACTCCGCAAATAAGCGATATTAATAAGGTGACAGTTTGTTGCAAACAAACCTGCTATGAATATTAACCAATCACAACTCAGTAAAATACAAACAGAAAGTGCTAATGAATCACAAATTATGAAATAATTTTGAATTTGAACTTTGAATCCAGAAGCCTGGTAAAGGTATGTACGTCGATGCAAGAGCATACATCAAAATATACCAAGCAAACATAGCCCCAATACCACAGGAAGTACGGGCCACTGAGCAACCACTAAAGAAGATAGACTGGCAGCTTTGCTTGTTTGTGGTTCTGTTGCTGTAACTTGTAATTCCTGCGAAGATTGCATGGTTTCCGAATTCGACATGTTTGGCCGTCTAGTGATAGTTGCTGTTTGCGTAGAGTTTTGGAAAGTAGAAACTGGTTTTGTTGAAGAGGTTTGCTGCTTTGTTGTTGATGAGGTGGTTGTTTTTATAGGTGTGGTTACTGCAGTTGTTTGTTCAGGTACAGTCATAGAGATTGGTAGTTTAGTAGTAGTAGCAGCAGTTGGTAGTTTAGATGTTTGAGACAAAGAAACGGGTTTCGTTAAAGAGGTTTGCTGTAATGTTGTTGATGAGATCGTTGTTGTCATAGGTGTGGTTAGTGCAGTCGTTTGTGCAGGTGTAGTCATAGAAGTCATTCGATTAGTAGTAGTCGCAGCAGTTGGTAGTTTAGATGTTTGAGAAATAGAAACTGGTTTTGTTGAAGAGGTTTGCTGCAAGGTTGTTGATGAGATGGTTGTTGTCATAGGTGTGGTTAGTGCAGTCGTTTGTGCAGGTATAGTCGTAGGGGTCGGCCGATTCGTAGTAGTTGCAGCAGTTGGTAGTTTAGCTGTTTGGGAAATAGAAACTGATTTTGTTGAAGAGGCTTGCTGTTTGGTTGTCAATGATATGGTTGTTTTCATAGGTGTGGTTACTGCAGCTGTTTGTTCAGATATAGTCATAGGGGTCGACCGTTTAGTAGTAGTTGCAGCAGTTGGTAGTTTAGTTGTTTGAGAAGTTGAAACTGGTTTTGTTGAAGAGGCTTGCTGTTTGGTTGTCAATGATGTGGTTGTTTCCATAGGTGTGGTTACTGCAATCGTTTGTTCAGGTGTAGTCGTAGAAGTCGTTCGATTAATAGTAGTTGCAGCAGTTTGTAGTTTAGTTGTTTGAGAAATTGAAACTGGTTTTGTTGAAGAGGCTTGCTGTTTGGTTGTCAATGATGTGGTTGTTTTCATAGGTGTGGTTACTGCAATCGTTTGTTCAGGTGTAGTCGTAGAAGTCGTTCGATTAGTAGTAGTTGCAGCAGTTTGTAGTTTAGATGTTTGAGAAATAGAAACTGGTTTTGTTGAAGAGGTTTGCTGCAATGTTGTTGATGAGATCGTTGTTGTCATAGGTGTGGTTACTTCAGTTGTTTGTGCAGGTATAGTCGTAAAGATTGGTCGTTTAGTAGTAGTTGCAGCAGTTGGTAGTTTAGATGTTTGAGAAATAGAAACTGGTTTTGTTGAAGAGGTTTGCTGTTTTGTCGTTGATGAGGTGGTTGTTTTTATAGGTGTGGTTACTGCGGTTGTTTGTTCAGATATAGCTGTAGGGGTCAGCCGTTTCGTAGTAGTTGCCGCAGTTGGTAGTTTAGATGTTTGAGAAATAGAAACTGGTTTTGTTGAAGCGGCTTGCTGCTTGGTTGTCAATGATGTGGTTGTTTTCATAGGTGTGGTTACTGCAGTTGTTTGTTCAGGTGTAGTCGTAGAAGTCGTTCGATTAGTAGTAGTTGCAGCAGTTTGTAGTTTAGATGTTTGAGAAACAGAAACTGGTTTTGTTGAAGAGGTTTGATGCAATGTTGTTGATGAGATCGTTGTTGTCATAGGTGTGGTTAGTGCAGTCGTTTGTGCAGGTATAGTCGTAAAGATTGGTCGTTTAGTAGTAGTTGCAGCAGTTGATAGTTTAGATGTTTGAGAAATAGAAACTGGTTTTGTTGAAGAGGTTTGCTGTTTTGTCGTTGATGAGGTGGTTGTTTTCATAGGTGTGGTTAGTGCAGTTGTTTGTTCAGGTATAATTGTAGGGGTCGGCTGTTTAGCAGTAGTTGCAGCAGTTGGTAGTTTAGATGTTTGAGAAATAGAAACTGGCTTTGTTGAAGAGGTTTGCTGTTTTGCCGTTGATGAGGTGGTTGTTTTTATAAGTGTGGTTACTGCAGTTGTTTGTTCAGATATAGTCGCAGGGGTCGGCCGATTCGTAGTAGTTGCAGCAGTTGGTAGTTTAGCTGTTTGGGAAATAGAAACTGATTTTGTTGAAGAGGCTTGCTGTTTGGTTGTCAATGATATGGTTGTTTTCATAGGTGTGGTTACTGCAGCTGTTTGTTCAGATATAGCCATAGGGGTCGACTGTTTAGTAGTAGTTGCAGCAGTTTGTAGTTTAGTTGTTTGAGAAATTGAAACTGGTTTTGTTGAAGAGGCTTGCTGTTTGGTTGTCAATGATGTGGTTGTTTTCATAGGTGTGGTTACTGCAATCGTTTGTTCAGGTGTAGTCGTAGAAGTCGTTCGATTAGTAGTAGTTGCAGCAGTTTGTAGTTTAGTTGTTTGAGAAATTGAAACTGGTTTTGTTGAAGAGGCTTGCTGTTTGGTTGTCAATGATGTGGTTGTTTTCATAAATGTGGTTTCTGCAATCGTTTGTTCAGGTGTAGTCGTAGAAGTCGTTCGATTAGTAGTAGTTGCAGCAGTTTGTAGTTTAGATGTTTGAGAAATAGAAACTGGTTTTGTTGAAGAGGTTTGCTGTTTTGTCGTTGATGAGGTGGTTGTTTTTATAGGTGTGGTTACTGCAGTTGTTTGTTCAGATATAGCCGTAGGGGCCGGCCGTTTCGTAGTAGATGCAGCAGTTGGTAGTTTAGTTGTTTGGGAAATAGAAACTGGTTTTGTTGAAGCAGCTTGCTGCTTGGTTGTTGGTGATGTGGTTGTTTTTATAAGTGTGGTTACTGCAGTTGTTTGTTCAGGTATAGTCGTAGAGATTGGTCGTTTGGTAGTAGTTGCAGCAGTTGGTAGTTTAGATGTTTGAGAAATAAAAGCCGGTTTTGTTGAAGAGGTTTGCTGTTTGGTTGTCGATGATATGGTTGTTTTCATAGGTGTGGTTACTGCAGCTGTTTGTTCAGATATAGTCATAGGGGTCGACCGTTTAGTAGTAGTTGCAGCAGTTGGTAGTTTAGTTGTTTGAGAAATTGAAACTGGTTTTGTTGAAGAGGCTTGCTGTTTGGTTGTCAATGATGTGGTTGCTTTCATAGGTGTGGTTACTGCAATCGTTTGTTCAGGTGTAGTCGTAGAAGTCGTTCGATTAGTAGTAGTTGCAGCAGTTTGTAGTTTAGTTGTTTGAGAAATTGAAACTGGTTTTGTTGAAGAGGCTTGCTGTTTGGTTGTCAATGATGTGGTTGTTTTCATAGGTGTGGTTACTGCAATCGTTTGTTCAGTTGTAGTCATAGAAGTCGTTCGATTAGTAGTAGTTGCAGCAGTTTGTAGTTTAGTTGTTTGAGAAATTGAAACTGGTTTTGTTGAAGAGGCTTGCTGTTTGGTTGTCAATGATGTGGTTGTATTCATAGGTGTGGTTACTGCAATCGTTTGTTCAGGTGTAGTCATAGAAGTCGTTCGATTAGTAGTAGTTGCAGCAGTTTGTAGTTTAGTTGTTTGAGAAATTGAAACTGGTTTTGTTGAAGAGGCTTGCTGTTTGGTTGTCAATGATGTGGTTGTTTTCATAGGTGTGGTTACTGCAATCGTTTGTTCAGGTGTAGTCGTAGAAGTCGTTCGATTAGTAGTAGTTGCAGCAGTTTGTAGTTTAGATGTTTGAGAAATAAAACCTGGTTTTTTTGAAGAGGTTTGCTGCAATGTTGTTGATGAGATCATTGTTGTCATAGGTGTTGTTAGTGCAGTCGTTTGTGCAGGTATAGTCGTAAAGATTGGTCGTTTAGTAGTAGTCGCAGCAGTTGATAGTTTAGATGTTTGAGAAATAGAAACTGGTTTTGCTGAAGAGATTTGCTGTTTTGTCGTTGATGAGGTGGTTGTTTTTTTAGGTGTGGTTACTTCAGTTGTTTGTTGAGATATAGTCGTAGGGGTCGGCCATTTCGTAGTAGTTGCAGCAGTTGGTAGTTTAGATGTTTGAGAAATAGATACTGGTTTTGTTGAAGAGGTTTGCTGTTTTGTCATTGATGAGGTTGTTGTTTTTATAGGTGTGGTTACTGCAGTTGTTTGTTCAGATATAGTCGTAGGGGTTGGCCGATTCGTAGTAGTTGCAGCAGTTTGTAGTTTATTTGTTTGAGAAATTGAAACTGGTTTTGTTGAAGAGGCTTGCTGTGTGGTTGTCAATGATGTGGTTGTTTTCATAGTTATGGTTACTGCAATCGTTTGTTCAGGTGTAGTCGTAGAAGTCGTACGATTAGTAGTAGTTGCAGCAGTTTGTAGTTTAGATGTTTGAGAAATAGAAACTGGTTTTGTTGAAGAGGTTTGCTGCAATGTTGTTGATGAGATCGTTGTTGTCATAGGTGTGGTTACTTCAGTTGTTTGTGCAGGTATAGTCGTAAAGATTGGTCGTTTAGTAGTAGTTGCAGCAGTTGATAGTTTAGATGTTTGAGAAATAGAAACTGGTTTTGTTGAAGAGGTTTGCTGTTTTGTCGTTGATGAGGTGGTTGTTTTTATAGGTGTGGTTACTGCAGTTGTTTGTTCAGATATAGTCGTAAGGGTCAGCCGTTTCGTAGTAGTTGCAGCAGTTGGTAGTTTAGATGTTTGAGAAATAGAAACTGGTTTTGTTGAAGAGGTTTGCTGTTTTGTCGTTGATGAGGTGGTTGTTTTTATAGGTGTGGTTACTGCAGTTGTTTGTTCAGATATAGCCGTAGGGGCCGGCCGTTTCGTAGTAGATGCAGCAGTTGGTAGTTTAGTTGTTTGAGAAATAGAAACTGGTTTTGTTGAAGCAGCTTGCTGCTTGGTTGTTGGTGATGTGGTTGTTTTTATAAGTGTGGTTACTGCAGTTGTTTGTTCAGGTATAGTCGTAGAGATTGGTCGTTTAGTAGTAGTTGCAGCAGTTGGTAGTTTAGTTGTTTGAGAAATAAAAGCCGGTTTTGTTGAAGAGGTTTGCTGTTTGGTTGTCGATGATATGGTTGTTTTCATAGGTGTGGTTACTGCAGCTGTTTGTTGAGATATAGTCGTAGGGGTTGGCCGTTTCGTAGTAGTTGCAGCAGTTGGTAGTTTAGATGTTTGAGAAATAAAAACTGGTTCTGTTGAAGAGGTTTGCTGTTTTGTCATTGATGAGGTTGTTGTTTTTATAGGTGTGGTTACTGCAGTTGTTTGTTCAGATATAGTCGTAGGGGTCGGCCGATTCATAGTAGTTGCAGCAGTTGGCAGTTTAGTTGTTTGGGAAATAGAAACTGGTTTTGTTGAAGAGGCTTGCTGTTTGGTTGTCAATGATGTGGTTGTTTTCATAGGTGTGGTTACTGCAGCTGTTTGTTCAGATATAGTCGTAGGGGTCGGCCGTTTTGTAGTAGTTGCAGCAGTTGGTAGTTTAGTTGTTTGAGAAATAGAAACTGGTTTTGTTGACGATGTTTGCTCTTTGGTTGTCAATGATGTGGTTGTTTTCACAGGTGTGGTTACTGCAGTTGTTTGTTCACGTATAGTTGTAGAGGTCGGTCGTTTAGTAGTCGTCGCAGCAGTTGGTAGTTTAGATGTTTGAGAAATAGAAACTGGTTTAGTTGAAGCGGCTGGTTGCGTGGTTGTCGGTGATGTGGTTGTTTTCCTAGGTTTGGTTACTGCAGTTGTTTGTTCATGTATAGTCGTAGAATTTGGTTGTTTAGTAGTAGTTGCAGCAGTTGGTATTTGAGATGTTTCAAAAGTAGAAACTGGTTTTGTTGAAGAGGTTTGCTGCTTGGCTGTCGATGATGTGGTTGTTTCTATAGGATTGGATACTACAGTCGTTTGTGTAGGTATAGTCATAGAGATTGGTTGTTTAGTCGTAGTCGCAGCAGTTGGTAGTTGTGATGTTTGAGAAGTAGAAACTTGTTTTGTTGAATAGGGTTGCTGTATTATTGTTGATGATATGATTGTCTCCGTAGGCATGGTTACTGCAGTTGTTAGTTTAGGTACAGTCGTAGAAGTAGTTTGTTTAGTAGTAGCTCTAGCAGTTAGTAATTTAGATGTTTGAGAAGTGGAAACTGGTTTTGTGGATGAGGCTTGCTGCTTTGTCATTGATGAGATGGTTGTTTTCATAGGTGTAGCTACTGCACTTGTCTGGTCAGGTATAGTTGTAGAGACTGGCCGTTTACTAGGGGTTGCAGCAGATGGTATTGTAGATGTTGGTGACACAGAAACCAGTTTTGGAGAAGTTTGTTGTTTGGTTGTTGATGATGTGGTTGTTGTCATAGATGTAATTGCCACAGTTGTTTGTTCAAGCATGGTCATAGAGGTCGACTTTTTGCTTGCAGTTGAAGTAGTTGTTTGTTTAGTCGTTTGAGATGTAAAAGCTGGTCTTGTAGAAAAAGTTTTCTGATTGGTGATTGAGGTGACTGGTTCTATAGGTGTGGTTGATGTAGTTGTTTGTCTAGGTATAGTCGTTGTGCTTGGCCATTCAGTAATAGTCGTAGAGGTTGTTAGTATGGTTGTTTGAGAAGTAGAAACTGTTTTTGTTGAAGTGGCCGGCAGGTTTCTTGTTCTCATGGATTCAGAAGCTGTGGTAGGGTCGATTTTTTCTCTGGTTATTTCATCATAGTTCTCTGTTGTATTTCCATCTATTGTTACTGGATGTAGCGCTAAAATGGTCACCAATTAAAAATGTTTTATGTATTTGGCTTAAAAGGTTTCAAAGCATTTTATACACCTTTGTTTGGCAGAAGAAAAAAACTTCAAACATTCACATGTTTTGCGGTTAATCACCATTCACTACCTACCTTCTTCAATGATAGCATATATGGCGTACTCATATCCTCTTATGTACCTTTTGTATGGTGTCACCTCATAGATTTTTGTATCCCCAATATGAATGTATGGATTGTCAGCAACTGTAATATAAAACACTGAATAATTATAGCCATTATTTCATGTCCGTATTGTTGACTTTACAATGGTTAAGTTATATCAAAGCACCATATATGAAAAAGAAAAGTACTATTTATACAAAGACATATTGATGCAAACTTACTGCGACCTACACCCATTCGTCCAATCACTGTAGAGTGCGCAGCTATGTTGTAGAATCCTAACACATCTCCTTTTTTCACATAAACAGGTTCCTCAATTGATAGCTACAGATAATAATTTACTGATTCATATCATTTTTAATAAGCGATATAAAAAGGCTTATAATAAGTAATAGAAGAAAATTGTTTTAGTTGATTTGAGTACAACCTGAAACTAATTTCTGAGAGTTTTGCAAATGATTAATAAAACAAGCATCAAAATATGTGAGAAGATGATACTGACCACTGTCAAACCTTTAGATTCTGGCTTAGCAGTAATATTGTGTATTTTTTGATAACACTTCTCCGAACTACACGCTAACACTTCCTGCCTGTATATACCTATTTCAATGGAGAGAGCAGATCTCGCATCAAACCTAAAAATTGTAAAAGATAGAAAACAGATGATGAAAAGCCTCATAGCCTCACAGTTCACAAAAAGTCATAAGCGGTGTATAATTTCTCTGGAAACAATGTATAATTTCAACTAAGTATTTATTAAACGCTTGCTAGAGTTACTTTCGGCTTACAATCATGAATCTCAAAATTGACCCCAAAGTGTGGCTAAATTAACTGACATTTAGCCCTAATGCATGTAAAAGCGTTTTTCAAACTCTGTCATCATGTACACTAATTAGGTTATACAGCGGTCTGAATAATTCAGACCTGGATAGTTTGAATATCTGCTTAATTCAAACATTTGTGTAACTTCCTGTGTCTCTATATCAGTTACCAAAGTAAATAGTCCGACTAATTCTAACCAACTCTGGCTAATTTAACTACAAGATTGTAAAATTGTGGTGAAATAAGCGCAATTCCTGTGACATATCTTTCTTCGCGATTGTGACAGATGTGTTAGTTTAATACGTCAAACTTTAGATTGTCAGCTAACAAATGAATGAATAGATAAATTGTGCTACTTATACAAGTCATCTTTAATATATGAACTTTTAAAAAAAGTGAAAATGGACTCACTGTAAAAATATTGTGTGCTACAATCATGCATCAAACTTGAGCAATGGTGAACATTAATTGTGGATACCAAAGTGAATAATCAAAGGCTAATCAATATTTGCAGGTACAAACTTTATTCAAAGCTTTTTCTACTTTTGTGAACATGTTTTTAGAATTGAAATATAATTACAAAATGGCACATTGTCAGTATAAGGCGGGTACTGTTAATGAAATTTAAAAAGGAGTAAAATCAAGTGAGATAGTAAAAAAAAATAAAGCTTTTAAATCTGCTGTATCAACGGGTATTAAGTTTTAAATTGGCCGTATCAACGGGGATTAAGAATAAAGAAAAGGTTTTTTATGCCAAGACGCCCGAATTTCTGATTGTTGTCAAAATTTGTCAAGGTTGTCAATTCCGAAATCAAACTTTTGTCAATTGGATTTCGGAACTTGACACACTTCTGAAACAAACTCTGACAACGCAAATGCCAGACTCTGCTTTTGAATAAGTCTGTGTATGTCAATCTTTTGTACATCTATTGTACATTGTAATAAGCATATATGATCAGTAATACCGTAAATCCTGTAAGTAAACGTCATGGCACTCTATTTTTCAATCTTTCCTTTGTAGTGGCGGTCAATTAAAGGCGGCGTTCAAATTGAGGCTGGCGGTGTATTTTTATAATGGCTTGTCAGAATTTTTGAAAGGAAATTTCTTTCTATTACGGGCGAAGCGAATGTCTCCTATATTTCGATCTCTTTTTTTCCGGTAGAGCGGTATTAAACCATTTGAATACAATAAATCTGCTAACTTACATTACCTCTAACTTATCAAAAATATATTAATAAATATGCATCCAGAAACAGAGAGATATCTCTACCAGTTGATACCTATTGTTTGCAATTGACCTGCAATGATATTATAGCCTGTGTCCTTCTTTGCAATTTATTGAAGCTTTCAATTTGTATTTCATTCCAAATTTGAAGAAATATTTCTATTTTATATCTATATTTAATCAATATATATATCATTGCACCCATTGATATGTTTGTTACAGTTTGCAGCCAAATCTAGTTTTTATGCACAATAAAATTGAGTTATGATCATCGATCCATTGTAAGCCATGTTAAGATAGCCGCAAGGATGTTATTAAATAACATAACTTATAAGCTTATAAATATGCTACAAGTCTGCATATTTATAAGTTTTATAAAAATAAACTATCAAATGATAGAAATATTCATGAACAATGTGACATAAACGAACCATACGTATAATGCATGCAGAAACAAAAACTACCGTTTTGAAAACAAAAAATATTTCCATTGTTTGCTCGGATAGCCTTGTTCTGATTGATGCTTTTGATGGAGCAAACATCTTTTAGTTGTACAATACCTTCCACACTATCTTCTGGTCTCAAATGTTCTTTTGAACTGCTGAGCCAGTCGATATTAGCATCCAAACAACTTTTGGCAGAGAAAAGCTTTTACCCTCTGCATTTAGCACAAAAGTTTGCTCGCTAAAAGTTATCTTCGGCCCAAAACTTGCAAACCGTTTTTATATGCTTGTTCTCCGAAGTATTAAGACTGCGTTGAACAAGAAACTATTATTAGCCTGTGACAAATAATAAATTATCTCTATGGAGTTGCTTTCAAAGTTCATCTACCACCGTAAATTTAAACCATTTTCTTTATACGTACAGGTACTTCGAAGTACAAAGATCACATTAAACAAGCACCTACTATTAGCCTGAGACCGTTATTGATAGTTTTTATGGTGCTGCTTTCAGAGTTTTAGCAAAACAAGCAAAAATCAAAATGCTGTGGAGTTGGACAACAAAAGAATTGAATGTTATTAATATAAACAATTACTAATTAGTACCGTTTTTGGAACACTTTTTCTACTGATCACGTGATATTATGGGTTCATAAAGATCAAAGATAATTAGCGGCGGTCAAATAGAGGTGGCGTTCAAATAGAGGGTGGCCCTCTATTTTGCAACCCTTCTTTCGTAGTGGCAGTCAAATAGAGGTGGCAGTCAATTATAGGTTTTATGGTATACATACGTACCTTATTCGTGATACCTGAGTAATGTTTCAATTTTTGAGTACATCATTAAAACTTAGATTAACAAATACAGTATTCAGTTTTACATGTACAAGTACAAGATACATTGAGAAACCACAGAGCGTAACAGACCATCAACAGCATGTTATTAGGCTAATGTTAAATAAAAGATATAGCACAATTCTTATGATTGAAACTCTGGTTAGTTCAAACCATTTGATTTGGTCACACTGAGTTTGAGTTATACAGACTCCACTGTATTTGCTTATAAAGGTTGAATATCCCTCAGCTGTTATTGGTTACTTTTGTTATGATGTCATTTTGCACAGCCTGCTGTCAGGATAATTATAAACAGCTCTACTTTCTTTCATTGTACCGTATATTGAAAAGTTTGGTGATATTAAAAATATTGAGTGCAGTTAGAATTTTATGAAGGAGCCGTTAGCATGTGTGATTGGCGTGTCATCTTTTCTCAAATGCCGCTACCTCTAAAAAGACAGTTGTCAGACCAATAGACAATACCAAAGACTATTAAATGTGTGGCCTGTCAATCTACAGGAGTAGCTAAGACCGTAGGCTATTAAATATGTGGCCTACCCTATCTCTATGACATGTCCATCCACAGGCATTCTGAGGGCATCTAGCACCATAGTGACATGAGCAAATGGCTGGAGCTCGAGATTTCTGGTGTTGTTTAAGACAATATTCTGATGACCTATGATGAACTCTGCAAGGTAATACAACTCAGCTCAAATGAGTATAATCATCTCTAACATAGAACATTTAGTTTTATTTACAGAGTTACATATTAGGGTTGTGATAAGAAGAACTGCACTCTGACTAAAAACCTATATATACATGTAGATAGATTCCTGAACTGATGAAATACAGAGAGTTTTTAGCTTAATGGTAGTTACACCTGGCAATATGCTGACCTTCCTCCATGAAAACTTACCAGAACTTGATAGTCTCGCTAACAGCCATATATTATCTAACAAACTTTTGGAATGAAAGCTATTCTCAGCCATTGATTTCTGCTTTTTATCTGTTGCCATAAAACTTATAACAATAGTAGTGTTAGGGTTGTCAGCAATGCTATAGCATGTAGCCATAAGTCTCTAGTAGTGTTAGGGTTGTCAGCAATGCTATAGCATGTATCCACAAGTCTCTAGTAGTGTTAGAGTTGTCAGCAATGCTATAGCATGTAGCCACAAGTTTCTAGTAGTGTTAGGGTTGTCAGCAATGCTATAGCATGTAGCCACAAGTCTCTAGTAGTGTTAGGGTTGTCAGCAATGCTATAGCATGTAGCCACAAGTTTCTAGTAGTGTTAGGGTTGTCAGCAATGCTATATCATGTAGCCACAAGTCAATAGTAGTGTTAGGGTTGTCAACAATGCATTAGCATGTAGCCACAAGTCTTTAGTAGTGTTAGGGTTGTCAGCAAGGCTATAGAATGTAGCCACAAGTCTCTAGTACTCTCAGGGTTGTCAGCAGTGCTATAGCATGTAGCCACAAGTTTCTAGTAGTGTTAAGGTTGTCAGCAATGCTATAGCATGCCGCCACAAGTTTCTAGTAGTGTAACAGTTAGGGTTGTCAGCAATGCTATAGCATGTAGCCACAAGTTTCTAGTAGTGTTAGGGTTGTCAGCAATGCTATTGCATATAGCCACAAGTTCCTAGTAGTGTTAGGGTTGTCAGCAATGCTATAGCATGTAGCCACAAGTCTCTAGTAGTGTTAGGGTTGTCAACAATGCTATAGCATGTAGCCACAAGTCTTTAGTAGTGTTAGGGTTGTCAGCAATGCTATAGAATGTAGCCACAAGTCTCTAGTACTCTTAGGGTTGTCAGCAATGCTATAGCATGTAGCCACAAGTTTCTAGTAATGTTAGGGTTGTCAGCAATGCTATAGCATGTAGCCACAAGTCTCTAGTAAAAAAGTTAAATCAAGTCTCAAGCACAATCTATTAGAAGCAGGAGTAGG